>NW_024582615.1:466392-474343 GCF_018398535.1 Haplochromis burtoni | reverse complement strand
GTGTGTGTGTGTGTGTGTGTGTGTGTGTGTGTGTGTGTGTGTGTGTGTGTGTGTGTGTTTTGAAGTTTCTAGTTGATTATTATATTGCACAAAGCACTTATGATGTGCAGTAAATGTATCTGTTTTAATGTTAACACAGTGTGCCGTTGAGGTTTGTGTTTTTTGTTGTTGTTGTTTTTTGTGTATTTTACTGTAATTATTGCTGGGATTTGTAAACAAAAACAAACAAACAAAAAACCCCGAAAGAAACAAAGATTAAAATGGATATGTGAGGTATTGCCAGACCAGTATTTTCTTACAGATAATGGGCATGTTTGCTTTATGGCCATGTCGGTCTATTTATGTTGCGAATAGAATAATAATTCATAAGGGCTCCTAAAACTGAGGAAAAAGCTTAAATAACTTTAGTTTAAAAAAAGAAAGAAAAAAAAAAGCAGTTAATAATTTGGCAGTTTAGCCGTGTTAATTAACAGGGAAGAAGGATTCTATTTTCTGGCAAACTTTGATACACTTGGATGCTGTTGGGAAATAAATGAATGAATACATTAAAATAATTCCTGTGGATATACTGTATATGAAATACAAGTCATGACAATGGTACTTGTAAATGTTCAGACACTTTCAAATGCCTTGAAATCAACTACCCTCATTTGGGTTTACATAGACCCTATATGTTTCAACATAGGTCGTATTTACCACTACACCAATAACTGATATGACACCAATTACTTATAGCAATGAAGAATGCACCTAAAATAAGTTTACCTTTCCTTAAGCTTTTTACCTCCATTGCCATTCACCTAAAATTGATACCTCTTTGTCCTTCTTATGATTCTGCTACAACACTGGCACTCTACTGCTACTTTTAGCAGTTCCTTTATCCTATAGCTACCTTATTTATTAATGCATTAGTGGTACATGAGGAACCTCCACACTAGTGCACCTGCAACCCAACCAATGTGTGATCATGTCATTGTCCCAGATAATGCATTTGTCATTTTAATTTAACTGCCAGACCTCAGGGATGTGTTTGGCACCAATGATCAAGACATCTGTATTTTTGTATTTTTTACAAAAACTGGAACATATCATTGGGTTTAATGAAAACTATTACAGTTTTTTAATGAAATTTATCAGATAGATTCAAGTTTGCTCTTATAAATTATAATTCTTTCACAAACAAACAAAATTTAGTTATTGATTTCCACAAGTTTCTGGTATCACTCAGAGTTTTGGTATAATGCTATTAGGAAATAGTGCAGAAATTTTTGCTACTGTGCAGATGCTCTCCAGCTGTATATGAAATCAAATAGTTAACAGAGTACCGTGCACTAAGAAAGTACAAACATGTGCCAAAATGCTAATATGTTTCAGCTTTTTATGAACGCAACATATATCATAAATATCAAAATCTTATGCTTTGCTTCTTTTAGTAGTTTTTCTTTCCTGGAACATGCACAATGTAATTTTAAAAAGTTGCATCAGTTACTACCTTTAAACCAGTTCCTCTCTGAACCTGCCACTCTGCACTTGCTAAATCTAGACATAACAGCTATTTCAGACACAATCACCATTAACATGAAACAAACAAGCAAAAAAAGATTTGTTGTGTTAATTGAGCTAACTGTGCATGTGCTGGCATCAAATAAACAAAATAAGCAGTTTTTAAGATTAAAAATGTAGATTTCATTAACTTAAATCTTTTCTCAATTCGTAAAGAATCTACTTCTTGACAGTTTTTCAACTAAATAATTTGATGAGTTCTGCCTGGCCTGCACACCATGGAGGCTGGTCCTGCCTCCGTGATATGTCAAGATGTCAGAGCCCTTCACTTGGTTACACACAAACACGTAAGGAAACACACACAAAGAATCATTGCCCTATAGAGCCAGTCTGTCAGTCCAGGTATCTGTTAATATCAGTGTCCAGTAATGGAAAGACTGATTTACAGAGTGTGGAAGCTGCCCAGGTATTGATTTATGGAGTTCTTGCTTTACTGAACATTCAGACGATGGAGAAAAGTGAAGAGAAAAAAGGTTGAAGTTAAAGTCCATGGGACAAAAAATGTCAAATAAAATAGGAGAATTTACCATGTGAGAAAGAAAAATTGAGAAGTGTTACATGTAATATCATTATTTAAAAAAATAAAAAAAACAATAAGATATTCGATAAGTTTTATAAGTTTCACTGATGAACAGACTTGAGGTTGGTATTCATAGCGGAATTCTGCTGATTTTGCATTGGCTGGAAGGATAGGAAGGCAAGCAAAGAATGTGTAAGTGAAAGTCTGTGTAGTTTCCACCATGGTGACATACAAAATACAACCTAATTTCAGACCGAGCCACTAATCAAAACTTTTTTGTTTTCTCTTAGGGGTGAAAACACATAAGCAGTATTAGAGAATAAGTCCTACTCCTAATAACTCCTCCCAGACAAGACTCAGAGTTCCTCCTGACATGGTACAATTAAGCAATTCAGATCTAAAGACATATTGTGTTTTGTATAAAATCATTAAAATGGCCCGCATAATTCTGAGATATAAGAAATGGAAAAAAATCCTTTCAATCCTTTTTTTTTTTTGGGATGTGGATGGCAGGACTGTCAGACATAAAAACTGCTGTTTTAGAAAAGCCATGACTTTTAAAACGTCTACACTACATTTAGATCTATAGCAAATATTTCAGTAAATACAGCCAAAAACTGTGGTCGAAATTACGATTGTGATTAACACATATGTGCTGTATAGAAACAGCAACCTTTCCTTGAGTGCAGATCCAAATGCGCTGACAGTCACATTAGTGTCACCAATAACAACACATTAAAGCTGCAGAGGATGTTATAATAGAGTTGAAGTGCTAAAACTATATACACACGTTTCCACATGGTACGTGGAGAGAAAGGTCAAATGAGTCATCTTTATTCACCATGATCTTGACAAGTAGTTGACTACAAGTACAGTTCATACCACAGAGCATCTACGGTAAGCTGTGGCTAAGGTTTACTGTTGAAAAAACTAACAGCAAGATGCCAAGAATATGCAAGTGTAATTGAAGCATCAGCCACCTTCATAAACATGAGAATAAATATCAGGTGATTGTGCTGTAATGGAACTTGCTAGTATCCTAATAAGTTACTGATGCATAAATGAGGGAACAAAAATAATAGCCAATAATTATATTACTGTATGGTTATCTGCTTTAAAAACGTAATTAGAAAATCCTTAATAAATTCAATTTTACTTATTTCTGAGCGTCTTTCTTGCTGAATCCATAACACTTTGTGCTTTTCCCGATGTGCATTTCTGTTCTTGTTTTCATACTTCCATCTGAACTCTCTTGTCTTTTTTACACTTTCACTGCCCTTTTCTTACCCTAGATGTAGTATCTTTCTGTTCCTCCATCCTCCAATGTCTTCTCATGTCATCTTTCCTCTTCTTCCCCTGTGTTCATCTTCTGTCAACCTTTGCCTATATTGTCACTTCATCTGCTATTCACTTGTCTTATCCCCTATTCTGTTCTCTAACCTCTTATCTTTCTTCCTTTCAGACCATTTTCCCCCATCTTTTCATCCATCTTCTGACCTCCCCTTTTGTCTGTACTTTTTGCCTTATTCCCTATGCTCAGTTTTTCAACCCTTGCCTCCTCCTGATAACCCCTATCTCCGTCCCCGTCCTTGTCTTCCATGTCGTTCATGGATTATTAATCATCCTCCTGAGTTGGAATGCTGCTGCGACACTCTCAAGAACAGCTGCAGAAAGCTATTGATTTTAATTTTGGTTCAAAGATACCACAAGGGATTTTTCAGTGGCTGTTGAACTTGTCCTCTCTGTTGAGGTTAGTGTATAGATTATTCACAAACTTAGTATGGATAGATCAGTTGCAAGAGAAGCAGAGAAGTGACAATATGCTTAAGTTAATGGGGTATGCAAAAAGCAACTGGCTGAGGAAATTAGATATTAGGGACCAAAGAGCATGCCTTTGTAATGAGTTATGACTGCTGGCTATGGGTGATCGGAAATTCTATTTATTTGTGAACATATTATAGTTCAACTACGGCAAAGAGATTAAAAAATACATATTTTATTTTGGAATTCTTCTTTTTTTTTTGCTGAGCAACGAAATTACATTAAAGAGACATCTTTTGATTGTATAAAAATGGCTGTAGAATTTGAAGGATTTATTTAAGTTTGTTTCTTGCTCACACTGGAACAAGAGATTTACAGTTATGTTGAAAACAAGGTTTTCAGTAGATTATGCAGTCTTGTGTAATACACCCTTACTGCTTCCATAGAAATCAAGAGAGTAAGTGATAGTCGAGAGCATTATCATTTTCAACGAGTAACATACCAACGATTTGTCACGCCCCTAGGCATCTCATAGTTAAGCAAAAGGTACCCTTCCACATCCTTATTAAGTGGTCTGGGTTCTCCATTGACTCCAATATAAACCCGCTCGTGGCGGTAAGAGACACTTAGAGCAGAGGCTCCAGCCGTCTATTCCAACACAAACACATGAACGTATCACTGATAATTCAAAAATAAAATAGCTTCATGTTGTCGCCATCACATAGTGTTTTCCAAAGTGATTTGGGATCTGAAAGTGAACAAATTAATTGATCATAATTGCAAGTGTGATGACCTTTTAAAGCACAATTTTTGGCATTAGCTTATCTAGAACATGTGGGTGTTAACTCAAAACACCAAATTTACCTCAAGGTTAGACCATGCAGTGACCAGAGAAACTGCAAACAATACATAAATAAATTATTAAAATAAAACAAAATAAAATAAAACATAATAAAACTAGCACAAAAGCTCAGACAAGAGATTTTAGGTAGTATTTTGTGATGGTCTATATGGTAAACTGAACAAGTACATCTTGTTTGGAAGGGTCCTGAGGAGAAAACGTCTTTCTCAATCAAAAGAACATTGCAGTACAGCGTAGCTTTGCAAACCTTTTCTTCACTTGTCTGGGGCCAGGTCACAGGGGCAGCAGCCTCAGCAACTACGCCCAGATGTCCCTCTTTCCAGGTTATCTAAGGGAACACCAAGGCATTCCCAGTGGAGAGATATGAGCTCTCGTGTCCTGAACTCAGAGTATTCAGAATCTACCCCAGTTTTCTCTCAGCAGGACATGTCCAGAATATTAGACCGGGAAGACGTCCAAGAGGCATCCTAGTCAGATGCCCAAACCATCTCAGTTGGCTCCTTTTGATGTGGAAGAGTAGCAGCTCTATTCTGAATACTCTCTCGAATGCCTGAACTCCCCACCATATCTCTAAGGGAGAAGAGATGAGTTTCTGATATCAACAAGGCGGAAGCTTTCCGCCATTTGGCTACACCTAAATATTCTATCCATAAATTATACACAGGATTGGTGACAAAGAGCAATCCTGGTGGAGTCCAACACCAGCTTGAAAGAAGTCTTTCCTGTACATAGACTGCCATAGACTTGAAGAGGCTGAATAGTGTCATTCCCTGTAGTTGGAGCCCACCTTCCCCAGTCTGCCGATCCAGAGGCACCACCCCAGATCTCAACGCAACACAGCCTTTAAGAACCAGGTAAATCTCATCCACTCCAGGGGCTACGGCACCAAGGAGTTGTTTAACTACCTCAGTAATCTCGCACCTGTGATGGACAAGTCATCCCCAGACAGTGCTTTCTCTAAGAGAAACCTCTGTATTCATGAGATTAAGGTCTTCAAAGTATTCATTTCACCGTGTGACTATGTCCTCAGATATTAAAATCAGCAGTACCCCACTATACACCTTTTAGATAAAGCGAGATTTTCCCCTCCTGAGGCACGTGATGGTTTGCCAGAATCGCTTTGAGACAGTCTGAAAGTCCATAGCCTCACCAAACTCATCCCACAACTGAGGATCAATCATTGACCTATTACCTAGGGCGGCGGTCCCCAACCCTTTTTGCGCCACGACCGGTTTATGTCAAACAATACTTTCACGGACCGACCTTTAAGGTGTCGCGAATAAATACAACAAAATAAAACCAGTACCAGTATCAAAAAAAGGAAGATTTATTCATAACACACGGGGAAAGACCCAGGGAAACAGAGTTAACAATAAAAACGATTAAAAAATAACGATAAAAACCGACCGAAAACCCTGAAAACCATAAATTTCACACCCGAGCCTCAACTCTTACTGCCCAGTACCAAACGACTCATGGACCACTGTAAAATCTAATATTGTGTTTAATTAAAAATATTAAGTAGGCTGAACTCAATTTTTATCAAGATGTTATTAGAACTCAATTTAAGTAAGTTACCAGTAGTTTTTATGCAAAAATGCTGATCAACTCAATTTATTTGAGTTATCTTAACTTAGAAAAACTAAGTAAGCTGGAAATTTTGCTTCTCAGTGTGGAAGGATGAAAGATGTGTTTTGAAAATGCCACGTCACTACCGTCCTCCTCCCTAGCACGGATCGGTCCACATGTTCATTAGTGATGTGCGATACCACTGATTTCCTTTCCGATCCGATAACAAGTCAAATCCAGGGTGGTATTGACGATACTGATCCGATACCGATACTCTGTACAAAAACTTAATGTTTAATTGTATTTCATAATACAATATAGAATTGCATTATGTAATTGTAATAATAATATAATAATATAGTTTCATAATGAGTACAGGACATCAGACTACTTGTTCTTATTGCTTAATGATGCAGAATAATCATATAGAAATAAAAACCCTGAAGTTGTGCGCTATTTGAACACGTTGCCTGCCTGCAGCACTAAAGGACTCCGTGAGAGACGTCTGTCTCGCCCTAGCAGCACCTGTCCCTCTCCTCCTCTTCAGTTCGCCTCAACACACGCTCGTTCTGTGATATGATTTACTCTGAGGTGTTTGATGGGGTTAGTGGTGTTGCCACAACACCTCACTGTTTTGCCACATGTATTGCAAACCGCATCTTGGCTGTTTGTGGAGGTAAAATACATCCACACATGACTCCGTTTAGGCTCAGGCATTGTTGCAAGTGCACACGCCAGGTGCAGTGTTGCCAACTTAGTGACTTTGTCACTATATTTAGTGAGTTTTCAGAGCCCCTCAGCAATTTTTTTTCTAAATAGCGACTAGCGACAAATCTGGTGACTTTTTCTGGTGTTATTGGAGACTTATTTATGACAAGCATGTATCGCTCTTCTCAACAAGCAGCGGGTGCTGCTGTGGATCACAAGGTTTAAAACTACTTACACACACACACACACACACACACACAAAGTAACTCCACCAGAGTGCCTATTTCGGGTCACTTTTGCCAGTCTAAGCGCAGATAAAGGAGTAAGGTTGGAATTGTGACATAAAAAAAGAGAAGAAGAAAGAAATTTAATTTGTAGTTCTAAATAAATTCTAAATGCATTTAGGATGTTTTTTACTCACTTTGTCTCTTCTTTTTTTCTCTCCTACAACATGTGTTACAATGACATTAGCATGACCAATTATGCAAATTAGGCGATGACGTCGTTTAGCGACTTCTAGCGACTTTTAGGATAGCCAATAGCGATTTTCCTTGCTGAGGAGTTGGCAACAGTGGCCAGGGGCTGCAACACATTTATACAGCCGTATTTCGCATCTGACTATGAAAGGCGTAACAGGAAGTAGTTTCTTCTTTAGATCCAAATGATATAGTTTCTTTCCACTGTGTTCCTGTTAATGAAAAACTACAAATTTACCCCAAAGTACTAAAATATCGATATTTTAATATGAGAATCGATTCTACAACATAAATTACTGGTATCGGAAGAATCGATATTTCAATATCTACAGCATACACCACATTGTTAAGTCTGTGTTTTGGCGTTTTGTCTTTCGGGTGAACCAGTTTTTGTCCGAGCGTGTTGCTGGCCCAATGTGGTGTATGCTGTACAGTGCAGCGAGGAATGCCCAGACCTCTACATTGGAGAGACCAAACAGCCACTTCACAAGC
>NW_024582615.1:457647-466367 GCF_018398535.1 Haplochromis burtoni | reverse complement strand
CTCTCGCCTCAACACACGCTCGTTCTGTGATATGATTTACTCTGAGGTGTTTGACGGGGTTAGTGGTGTTGCCACAACACCTCACTGTTTTGCCACATGTATTGCAAACCGCATCTTGGCTGTTTGTGGAGGTAAAATACATCCACACATGACTCCGTTTAGGCTCAGGCATTGTTGCAAGTGCACACGCCAGGTGCAGTGTTGCCAACTTAGTGACTTTGTCACTATATTTAGTGAGTTTTCAGAGCCCCTCAGCAATTTCTTTTCTAAATAGCGACTAGCGACAAATCTGGTGACTTTTTCTGGTGTTATTGGAGACTTATTTATGACAAGCATGTATCGCTCTTCTCAACAAGCAGCGGGTGCTGCTGTGGATCACAAGGTTTAAAACTACTTACACACACACACACACACACACACAAAGTAACTCCACCAGAGTGCCTATTTCGGGTCACTTTTGCCAGTCTAAGCGCAGATAAAGGAGTAAGGTTGGAATTGTGACATAAAAAAAATAAAAAAAAGAAATTTAATTTGTAGTTCTAAATAAATTCTAAATGCATTTAGGATGTTTTTTACTCACTTTGTCTCTTCTTTTTTTCTCTCCTACAACATGTGTTACAATGACATTAGCATGACCAATTATGCAAATTAGGCGATGACGTCGTTTAGCGACTTCTAGCGACTTTTAGGATAGCCAATAGCGATTTTCCTTGCTGAGGAGTTGGCAACAGTGGCCAGGGGCTGCAACACATTTATACAGCCGTATTTCGCATCTGACTATGAAAGGCGTAACAGGAAGTAGTTTCTTCTTTAGATCCAAATGATATAGTTTCTTTCCACTGTGTTCCTGTTAATGAAAAACTACAAATTTACCCCAAAGTACTAAAATATCGATATTTTAATATGAGAATCGATTCTACAACATAAATTACTGGTATCGGAAGAATCGATATTTCAATATCTACAGCATACACCACATTGTTAAGTCTGTGTTTTGGCGTTTTGTCTTTCGGGTGAACCAGTTTTTGTCCGAGCGTGTTGCTGGCCCAATGTGGTGTATGCTGTACAGTGCAGCGAGGAATGCCCAGACCTCTACATTGGAGAGACCAAACAGCCACTTCACAAGCGCATGGCACAACACAGAAGAGCCACCTCCACAGGACAAGACTCAGCAGTCCATCTGCATCTTAAGGATAAAGGACACTCTTTCGAGGATGCCAATGTTCACATTTTGGACAGAGAGGACAGATGGTTTGAAAGAGGAGTGAAAGAAGCCATCTATGTCCACTGTGAGCGACCATCTTTGAACAGAGGCGGTGGTTTACGACACCAACTCTCTGCCATCTATAATCCAGTTTTGAGATCCCTTCCCAGACGCCTTAACGCCCACTCACATCCTGGGCCATCTGACCTCAGGAATTCGCATGATAAGGTGGGGCCAGGTTTCACAATGAACACACCCGAAACTCTGGCTGATTGGGACCCACACCCAGTTTCACACCTTGGCTCAGGCGATTAGAGGATCATCAGGGGGTCCTTTTGTCCCTCTGTGGGGGGACTCCCACTAGGTTTATATCTGGGACTCTCCACCATTTGACCTTAGAACTGAAGAAGCTTCTCGGATGAGAGGTGAAACGTCTTCAAGTAACTTAAAGAAGTCCAGACGCTTTTCTTTGCAAGCTCCTTTGACCATATTAGGGATGTGCATCTCTGTAATGAGAAGGGGTGTGGTCTAATGACATCAACACCCTATATCAGGTGTGCATAATTATTAGGCAACGTCCTTTCCTTTGGCAAAATGGGTCAAAAGAAGGACTTGACAGGCTCAGAAAAGTCAAAAATAGTGAGATATCTTGCAGAGGGATGCAGCAGTCTCAAAATTGCAAAGCTTCTGAAGCGTGATCATCGAACAATCAAGCGTTTCATTCAAAATAGTCAACAGGGTCGCAAGAAGCGTGTGGAAAAACCAAGGCGCAAAATAACTGCCCATGAACTGAGAAAAGTCAAGCGTGCAGCTGCCAAGATGCCACTTGCCACCAGTTTGTGTCATGGTTCGGCTGTGTGGCAGGCAGGAGAGGACCCAAAACGCAAACTCACGGAGACGAAATTAAACTCAAAAAGCTGCTTTATTGCAGAATGGCATGGAAACTAAACTGGAACATGGATGACTAACACACAGGGAAACACAGCCATGAGGGAGACTACGACACTGACAAAGAGAAACACAGGGCTTAAATACACAGAGGGATAACGAGGGAATGAGACACAGAAGGAGGGCACAGCTGGGAGAAATCAGGACTGGACGAGACAGAGACGCAAAACTAGAAACACTCACATGAGGCATGGACCTTCAAAGTAAAACAGGAAGTATCACACAGAGACGCGAACTAGACAGTGGAGACAGCAACTAAGAAACAGAGACAAACCATAAGGCAGAGGTCTAAGAACCAAAATACACAGAGGGAAATACTCAGCTTTGAACACAAGAGACTAGACTAGAGGGAGTAACAAAAGACCAACCATGAGAACATAATGCACAATGCAGGGTGACAGAAAACAAGAAACTCAAACATGCAAAGACACACAATAAACAGAACAGAGGGGGCACAGAGAGACATGAAGGGCAGGGGAGACTTAACATGGGTTGGAAACACAAGGGGGAACTAATAAGCAAATGAACATAGGAGGCCTAATGAGCTTAACATACTATACACATTAAGATTAACTAAAACTCAAAACACTGGGTCCTAAGACCCAGGATCGTGACAGAGCCCCCCCTTCAAGGGCGGATTCCAGACGCCCCAAAACCCGAAAAACAAAACCAAAAACAACCCACCAAGGGCGGGCGGAGGGGGTCCAGGACGGAGGGCCAGAAACAAGGCCACAAAAACAAAATGTCCATCAAAAACACAGGAGCGCAGGGAACAGTTCATAACACCTCAGGGGGCCGACCCGGAGGGCGACGGTCCAGAAGTCCATAGTTCATTTGATCAGGGGGCCGGCCCGGAGGCCGACGGCACAGGAGTTCATGGTCAAACAGTTCCGGGGGCCGTCCATGCGGACGGCAACGGTGGCGACATGGAAACAGTTCCGGGGGCCGGCCGCGCGGACGGCAACGGCGTAGAAACAGTTCAGGGGGCCGACCTCGACGGCGGTGAAGTCCAGCTGGTGGCTCGGAAAGTGGCCGGCAATCCCGAGGTGCAGAGGCCGGACCAGACGAGGACGAAGACTCTGATGAGGCCGGACCAGGCGTAGCCGAAGCAGGACCAGGCGTAGCCGAAACTGAGGTCGAAGCTGGACCAGGCGAAGCACAGGCAGAAGCTGGACCAGACGAGGCAGAAGCAGAGGCCGAAGCTGGACCAGGCGGAGGCGAAGCAGGAACAGAGACCGATGCTGGACCTGACGATGGCGAAGCAGGAGCTGATACTGAGGCTGGACCAGGCGAAGCAGGAGCTGAGGCTGGACAGCTAGCCGGCGAGGCTGGACCAGACGAGGCAGAAGTAGAGGCCGAAGCTGGACCAGACGAGGATGAAGACTCGGATAAGCTGGACCAGTGGATGAAGACTCGGATGAAGCTGGACCAGGCGAAGCACAGGCTGAAGCTGGACCAGACGAGGATGAAGACTCGGATGAGGCCGGACCAGACGAGGCTGAAGACACGGAGGCCGGACCAGACGAGGCTGAAGACACGGAGGCCGGAGCGCCAGACGAGGCTGAAGACACGGAGGCCGGACCAGACGAGGATGAAGACACGGAGGCCGGACCAGACGAGGCTGAAGACACGGAGGCCGGAGCTGCAGCAGACGAGGCTGAAGACACGGAGGCCGGAGCTGCAGCAGACGAAGCACAGGCTGGAGCTGCGGCAGACGAAGGCTCTGAGGCTGCGGCAGACGAAGGCTCTGAGGCTGCGGCAGACGAAGGCTCTGAGGCTGCGGCAGACGAAGGCTCTGAGGCTGCAGCAGACGAAGGCCAGGCTGCAGCAGACGAGGCTGAAGACACGGAGGCCGGAGCTGCAGCAGACGAAGCACAGGCTGGAGCTGCGGCAGACGAAGGCTCTGAGGCTGCGGCAGACGAAGGCTCTGAGGCTGCGGCAGACGAAGGCTCTGAGGCTGCGGCAGACGAAGGCTCTGAGGCTGCGGCAGACGAAGGCTCTGAGGCTGCGGCAGACGATGGCTGGACGGGCTCCTCGGGCCCTCCAGCGGAGACAGGAGGCTGAACGGGCCCCTCGGACCCTCCAGCGTGACGAGGCATGAGGCTGGTGTGGTTCTCCGGAACCACC
Source organism: Haplochromis burtoni (assembly GCF_018398535.1). Lineage (NCBI taxonomy): Eukaryota > Metazoa > Chordata > Actinopteri > Cichliformes > Cichlidae > Haplochromis > Haplochromis burtoni. The sequence continues at coordinate 462,088 of NW_024582615.1, read as the reverse complement.
AGCTGACGAGGAAGGCTGCTGGATCGGGCTCCTCGGGCCCTCCAGCTGACGTGGCATGAGGCTGGACGGGCTCCTCGGGCCCTCCAGCTGACGTGGCATGAGGCTGGACGGGCTCCTCGGGCCCTCCAGCTGACGAGACATGAGGCTGGTGCGAGTTCTCCTGAACCCCCAGCTGAAACAGGCGGCGGCGTGGGAGCCGCGGAGTGCTGAGCAGACTGTTGCACGGTTGGTTGTTCAGATGATTGGGCCAAAGAAAGGGGTATGGGCGACAAAACTGAAGCCTGACCTGGAGACAAAACTGAAGCCTGACCTGGAGACAAAACTGAAGCCTGACCTGGAGACAAAACCGAAGCCTGAACACACGACTGAGCTAACTGAGCAACAGACTGAACTATGGAAAAAATGAGAGGTTGTAGTGATTGTGGTAGTTGTTGCTGACATATCTCCGAGCCTACAGAACACAAGGACAGGGGCTGGATAGGCTCGTCTGAGACTTCAGCGGACACAGGAATGGGTGCAGGCACCCGCCGGACACGAGCCGCTCCCACCCGAGGAGTAGGTACGGGTGCGGAGGTAGCGTCCGGCTGGCCTCACCCTGGGAGCCGGGACAGGTGGTGGAGAGCGGAGCTCAGGAGCGGTCACAGGCGTAGGTAGGTTTGCAAAGGCAGTTTCTGAATAAGCTGACTGGTGAGCAGCAAAGTCCAGGGGTGAGGCCACACCCAAAACAGTCACTTGAGGTGCAGGTTGAACTTGGTCTGACTCTAAAACATGGTGAGTGTGTTTGAACATGGCTGGCTGTGGAACACAAAATTCAACTTGATTCATGAGCTCAGTGGCATCAAGTCCAAGTCTTCTAGCCAGTTTAACTATGGTGGGAGGCACTCTGTTACTGTTTACACCTCCCAGCTGGGGCACGGAAAAAATAACTGCCTGAGATACTGGAAGAGCGTCACGTGGAGGTCTCAGACACAGGATTGGAATCATGAAGGTTCGGAGGAGCTGGTTGAAAAACTAAAGTGTTCATAGGAGCAGCATGACTAACAGTGGATGAAATGGCAGAAGGTTTGGAGTCAGAATGTGGCAAACAGTCACTTTTACTCACAAAAATGGTCTGCTCAGCTGCTGTGGAGCGATGGCGGCGTGAATGCCGCTTTCTCCTGGAAGAGGGAGGAGACGAGTCGGCCCGCAAATCCTCAAGCGGACTCGTCTGAAAATCCTCCGGCTCTTCACACAGGAGTGGCTGCTCAGGGCAGACACGCACAGTAGAAACAAGGAAGTCCTGGATTAAAGGGTGGAGCATGCCAAATAACCAGGGGAGTCCAGAGATCATCCGTTGTAAGCGGAGAGCTAGTTCCTCCTGGTATTCCTTAAATGGCAGCGCAAACCACTCCTGGCAGAGAAATTCTACCGTGTAGATCATGTCCTCCTGGAGCTCAGCGGAGGGATTGTGAGCTGCTGGGTCCATTGTCTGGTCGTAGTCTTCTGTCATGTTCGGCTGTGTGGCAGGCAGGAGAGGACCCAAAACGCAAACTCACGGAGACGAAATTAAACTCAAAAAGCTGCTTTATTGCAGAATGGCATGGAAACTAAACTGGAACATGGATGACTAACACACAGGGAAACACAGCCATGAGGGAGACTACGACACTGACAAAGAGAAACACAGGGCTTAAATACACAGAGGGATAACGAGGGAATGAGACACAGAAGGAGGGCACAGCTGGGAGAAATCAGGACTGGACGAGACAGAGACGCAAAACTAGAAACACTCACATGAGGCATGGACCTTCAAAGTAAAACAGGAAGTATCACACAGAGACGCGAACTAGACAGTGGAGACAGCAACTAAGAAACAGAGACAAACCATAAGGCAGAGGTCTAAGAACCAAAATACACAGAGGGAAATACTCAGCTTTGAACACAAGAGACTAGACTAGAGGGAGTAACAAAAGACCAACCATGAGAACATAATGCACAATGCAGGGTGACAGAAAACAAGAAACTCAAACATGCAAAGACACACAATAAACAGAACAGAGGGGGCACAGAGAGACATGAAGGGCAGGGGAGACTTAACATGGGTTGGAAACACAAGGGGGAACTAATAAGCAAATGAACATAGGAGGCCTAATGAGCTTAACAATACTATACACATTAAGATTAACTAAAACTCAAAACACTGGGTCCTAAGACCCAGGATCGTGACAAGTTTGGCCATATTTCAGAGCTGCAACATCACTGGAGTGCCCAAAAGCACAAGGTGTGCAATACTCAGAGACATGGCCAAGGTAAGAAAGGCTGAAAGACGACCACCACTGAACAAGACACACAAGCTGAAACGTCAAGACTGGGCCAAGAAATATCTCAAGACTGGTTTTTCTAAGGTTTTATGGACTGATGAAATGAGAGTGAGTCTTGATGGGCCAGATGGATGGGCCCGTGGCTGGATTGGTAAAGGGCAGAGAGCTCCAGTCCAACTCAGACGCCAGCAAGGTGGAGGTGGAGTACTGGTTTGGGCTGGTATCATCAAAGATGAGCTTGTGGGGCCTTTTCGGGTTGAGGATGGAGTCAAGCTCAACTCCCAGTCCTACTGCCAGTTTCTGGAAGACACCTTCTTCAAGCAGTGGTACAGGAAGAAGTCTGCATCCTTCAAGAAAAACATGATTTCATGCAGGACAATGCTCCATCACACGCGTCCAAGTACTCCACAGCGTGGCTGGCAAGAAAGGGTATAAAAGAAGAAAAACTAATGACATGGCCTCCTTGTTCACCTGATCTGAACCCCATTGAGAACCTGTGGTCCATCATCAAATGTGAGATTTACAAGGAGGGAAAACAGTACACCTCTCTGAACAGTGTCTGGGAGGCTGTGGTTGCTGCTGCACGCAATGTTGATGGTGAACAGATCAAAACACTGACAGAATCCATGGATGGCAGGCGTTGCCTAATAATTATGCACAGTAATAGTCACCTGCACACACAGATATCCCCCTAAAATAGCTAAAACTAAAAACAAACTAAGAACTACTTCCAAAAACATTCAGCTTTGATATTAATGAGTTTTTTGGGTTCATTGAGAACGTGCTTGTTGTTCAATAATAAAATTATTTCTCAAAAATACAACTTGCCTAATAATTCTGCACTCCCTATATATTTGAACCTGGTGTTTGTTAAAGGCGAAGTGTGATTCACAGAAAAGTCCAATAACAGAATACCACTAGAGTTCAGATTAGGTCGGCCGGTCCACCCAGTCACGGTCCTCTGGGTCTCACTCTTGCTGTCCACATGAGTGTTGAAGTCTCCGATTATGATGACTGAGTCACCCGATGGAGCTCCCTTGAGCCACCCACTCAGTGACTGAATTGAGTGAATTTCTAACCGCTGCCTCTTGCCAAGGGCAACTCCAGACTAGAACCGAGTTTGGCCAGGAGAATGGTTCTTGAGCCAAAGCCATGCACTGGGGATATGTAGCTAGTATCTCTCAAACATACGTACTAACTCAACTTCCTTCCCCACCGGGAAGGTGAAGTTCCATGTCCCAATTGCCAGTCTCGATAGCCTGGAACTGATCTGTCACACATTGCACCCGACCCTTCAATGCTTCCTGTAGGTGATGGGCCTACAGGAGAGTTACATGAACAAATTAGAGTCTATTAAACAGATATGATTAATAGACGAAGTCTAGCAGGAGAGGCATAGATATGAGTCCACTGTCAGAGACCATAAGAAGATCATTCATAACTTTCACTAGTGCTCTTTCTATACTGTGATGAAATCTGAATCTAAACATTTTTCTGCAAACAATCACCCAGCTGTTTTACAACTACTCTTTTGAATTGTAGAAATAAAGAAAAGTTGGAGATTGATATATAATAAACTAAGACAGCCGGGTTAAGTAAAGGCTTTTAAAGTAATGGTTTAATTACTGCCACCTTAAAGACCTGTGGTGCATAGCCTGTTAATAGAGATAATGCTTGTTAATATAGAATGTCGTATTATTAAAAAACACACAAAAAACACTGATGTATTGTAACTTTTTTTATATTCACTTAAAGGTTGATTATTATTACTTCACCAAGTCTTTGTTGATAAGTTCATACAGTCACAAGCAGTAGCATTGTACCTAATATATCTTACAAACATGAACATAAATCCTGCACCTTAGCTTGCTTGAACATTCAAGTATTCTGGGTCATTTAGTAAAATCAATTAGCAAAATAATTGATTTAACAGCTTGTAAATGCTAAATATATATATTGTAGTATACAGTGGGGCAAAAAAGTATTTAGTCAGCCACCGATTGTACAAGTTCCCCCCACTTAAAATGATGACAGAGGTCAGTAATTTGCACCAGAGGGACACTTCAACTGTGAGAGACAGAATGTGAAAAAAAAATCCATGAATTCACATGGTAGGATTTGTAAAGAATTTATTCGTAAAT
>NW_024582615.1:426903-457596 GCF_018398535.1 Haplochromis burtoni | reverse complement strand
AAGCTGGACCAGGCGAAGCACAGGCAGAAGCTGGACCAGACGAGGCAGAAGCAGAGGCCGAAGCTGGACCAGGCGGAGGCGAAGCAGGAACAGAGACCGATGCTGGACCTGACGATGGCGAAGCAGGAGCTGATACTGAGGCTGGACCAGGCGAAGCAGGAGCTGAGGCTGGACCCGGAGCTGAACCAGACGAGGCAGAAGTAGAGGCCGAAGCTGGACCAGACGAGATGAAGACTCGGATAAGCTGGACCAGGGATGAAGACTCGGATGAAGCTGGACCAGGCGAAGCACAGGCTGAAGCTGGACCAGACGAGGATGAAGACTCGGATGAGGCCGGACCAGACGAGGCTGAAGACACGGAGGCCGGACCAGACGAGGCTGAAGACACGGAGGCCGGAGCTGCAGCAGACGAGGCTGAAGACACGGAGGCCGGACCAGACGAGGATGAAGACACGGAGGCCGGACCAGACGAGGCTGAAGACACGGAGGCCGGAGCTGCAGCAGACGAGGCTGAAGACACGGAGGCCGGAGCTGCAGCAGACGAAGCACAGGCTGGAGCTGCGGCAGACGAAGGCTCTGAGGCTGCGGCAGACGAAGGCTCTGAGGCTGCGGCAGACGAAGGCTCTGAGGCTGCGGCAGACGAAGGCTCTGAGGCTGCGGCAGACGAAGGCCCTGAGGCTGCAGCAGACGAGGCTGAAGACACGGAGGCCGGAGCTGCAGCAGACGAAGCACAGGCTGGAGCTGCGGCAGACGAAGGCTCTGAGGCTGCGGCAGACGAAGGCTCTGAGGCTGCGGCAGACGAAGGCTCTGAGGCTGCGGCAGACGAAGGCTCTGAGGCTGCGGCAGACGAAGGCTCTGAGGCTGCGGCAGACGATGGCTGGACGGGCTCCTCGGGCCCTCCAGCGGAGACAGGAGGCTGAACGGGCCCCTCGGACCCTCCAGCGGACGAGGCATGAGGCTGGTGTGGTTCTCCGGAACCACCAGCTGACGAGGAAGGCTGCTGGATGGGCTCCTCGGGCCCTCCAGCTGACGTGGCATGAGGCTGGACGGGCTCCTCGGGCCCTCCAGCTGACGTGGCATGAGGCTGGACGGGCTCCTCGGGCCCTCCAGCTGACGAGACATGAGGCTGGTGCGAGTTCTCCTGAACCCCCAGCTGAAACAGGCGGCGGCGTGGGAGCCGCGGAGTGCTGAGCAGACTGTTGCACGGTTGGTTGTTCAGATGATTGGGCCAAAGAAAGGGGTATGGGCGACAAAACTGAAGCCTGACCTGGAGACAAAACTGAAGCCTGACCTGGAGACAAAACTGAAGCCTGACCTGGAGACAAAACCGAAGCCTGAACACACGACTGAGCTAACTGAGCAACAGACTGAACTATGGAAAAAATGAGAGGTTGTAGTGATTGTGGTAGTTGTTGCTGACATATCTCCGAGCCTACAGAACACAAGGACAGGGGCTGGATAGGCTCGTCTGAGACTTCAGCGGACACAGGAATGGGTGCAGGCACCCGCCGGACACGAGCCGCTCCCACCCGAGGAGTAGGTACGGGTGCGGAGGTAGGCTGGCCTCACCCTGGGAGCCGGGACAGGTGGTGGAGAGCGGAGCTCAGGAGCGGTCACAGGCGTAGGTAGGTTTGCAAAGGCAGTTTCTGAATAAGCTGACTGGTGAGCAGCAAAGTCCAGGGGTGAGGCCACACCCAAAACAGTCACTTGAGGTGCAGGTTGAACTTGGTCTGACTCTAAAACATGGTGAGTGTGTTTGAACATGGCTGGCTGTGGAACACAAAATTCAACTTGATTCATGAGCTCAGTGGCATCAAGTCCAAGTCTTCTAGCCAGTTTAACTATGGTGGGAGGCACTCTGTTACTGTTTACACCTCCCAGCTGGGGCACGGAAAAAATAACTGCCTGAGATACTGGAAGAGCGTCACGTGGAGTCTCAGACACAGGATTGGAATCATGAAGGTTCGGAGGAGCTGGTTGAAAAACTAAAGTGTTCATAGGAGCAGCATGACTAACAGTGGATGAAATGGCAGAAGGTTTGGAGTCAGAATGTGGCAAACAGTCACTTTTACTCACAAAAATGGTCTGCTCAGCTGCTGTGGAGCGATGGCGGCGTGAATGCCGCTTTCTCCTGGAAGAGGGAGGAGACGAGTCGGCCCGCAAATCCTCAAGCGGACTCGTCTGAAAATCCTCCGGCTCTTCACACAGGAGTGGCTGCTCAGGGCAGACACGCACAGTAGAAACAAGGAAGTCCTGGATTAAAGGGTGGAGCATGCCAAATAACCAGGGGAGTCCAGAGATCATCCGTTGTAAGCGGAGAGCTAGTTCCTCCTGGTATTCCTTAAATGGCAGCGCAAACCACTCCTGGCAGAGAAATTCTACCGTGTAGATCATGTCCTCCTGGAGCTCAGCGGAGGGATTGTGAGCTGCTGGGTCCATTGTCTGGTCGTAGTCTTCTGTCATGTTCGGCTGTGTGGCAGGCAGGAGAGGACCCAAAACGCAAACTCACGGAGACGAAATTAAACTCAAAAAGCTGCTTTATTGCAGAATGGCATGGAAACTAAACTGGAACATGGATGACTAACACACAGGGAAACACAGCCATGAGGGAGACTACGACACTGACAAAGAGAAACACAGGGCTTAAATACACAGAGGGATAACGAGGGAATGAGACACAGAAGGAGGGCACAGCTGGGAGAAATCAGGACTGGACGAGACAGAGACGCAAAACTAGAAACACTCACATGAGGCATGGACCTTCAAAGTAAAACAGGAAGTATCACACAGAGACGCGAACTAGACAGTGGAGACAGCAACTAAGAAACAGAGACAAACCATAAGGCAGAGGTCTAAGAACCAAAATACACAGAGGGAAATACTCAGCTTTGAACACAAGAGACTAGACTAGAGGGAGTAACAAAAGACCAACCATGAGAACATAATGCACAATGCAGGGTGACAGAAAACAAGAAACTCAAACATGCAAAGACACACAATAAACAGAACAGAGGGGGCACAGAGAGACATGAAGGGCAGGGGAGACTTAACATGGGTTGGAAACACAAGGGGGAACTAATAAGCAAATTAACATAGGAGGCCTAATGAGCTTAACAAACTATACACATTAAGATTAACTAAAACTCAAAACACTGGGTCCTAAGACCCAGGATCGTGACAAGTTTGGCCATATTTCAGAGCTGCAACATCACTGGAGTGCCCAAAAGCACAAGGTGTGCAATACTCAGAGACATGGCCAAGGTAAGAAAGGCTGAAAGACGACCACCACTGAACAAGACACACAAGCTGAAACGTCAAGACTGGGCCAAGAAATATCTCAAGACTGGTTTTTCTAAGGTTTTATGGACTGATGAAATGAGAGTGAGTCTTGATGGGCCAGATGGATGGGCCCGTGGCTGGATTGGTAAAGGGCAGAGAGCTCCAGTCCAACTCAGACGCCAGCAAGGTGGAGGTGGAGTACTGGTTTGGGCTGGTATCATCAAAGATGAGCTTGTGGGGCCTTTTCGGGTTGAGGATGGAGTCAAGCTCAACTCCCAGTCCTACTGCCAGTTTCTGGAAGACACCTTCTTCAAGCAGTGGTACAGGAAGAAGTCTGCATCCTTCAAGAAAAACATGATTTTCATGCAGGACAATGCTCCATCACACACGTCCAAGTACTCCACAGCGTGGCTGGCAAGAAAGGGTATAAAAGAAGAAAAACTAATGACATGGCCTCCTTGTTCACCTGATCTGAACCCCATTGAGAACCTGTGGTCCATCATCAAATGTGAGATTTACAAGGAGGGAAAACAGTACACCTCTCTGAACAGTGTCTGGGAGGCTGTGGTTGCTGCTGCACGCAATGTTGATGGTGAACAGATCAAAACACTGACAGAATCCATGGATGGCAGGCCCTAATAATTATGCACAGTAATAGTCACCTGCACACACAGATATCCCCCTAAAATAGCTAAAACTAAAAACAAACTAAAAACTACTTCCAAAAACATTCAGCTTTGATATTAATGAGTTTTTTGGGTTCATTGAGAACATGGTTGTTGTTCAATAATAAAATTATTTCTCAAAAATACAACTTGCCTAATAATTCTGCACTCCCTATATATTTGAACCTGGTGTTTGTTAAAGGCAAAGTGTGATTCACAGAAAAGTCCAATAACAGAATACCACTAGAGTTCAGATTAGGTCGGCCGGTCCACCCAGTCACGGTCCTCTGGGTCTCACTCTTGCTGTCCACATGAGTGTTGAAGTCTCCGATTATGATGACTGAGTCACCCGATGGAGCTCCCTTGAGCCACCCACTCAGTGACTGAATTGAGTGAATTTCTAACCGCTGCCTCTTGCCAAGGGCAACTCCAGACTAGAACCGAGTTTGGCCAGGAGAATGGTTCTTGAGCCAAAGCCATGCACTGGGGATATGTAGCTAGTATCTCTCAAACATACGTACTAACTCAACTTCCTTCCCCACCGGGAAGGTGAAGTTCCATGTCCCAATTGCCAGTCTCGATAGCCTGGAACTGATCTGTCACACATTGCACCCGACCCTTCAATGCTTCCTGTAGGTGATGGGCCTACAGGAGAGTTACATGAACAAATTAGAGTCTATTAAACAGATATGATTAATAGCACTGCAGTACCTTTAATACCTACGATGTGTTCTAATAACTGTGGAGATATTTAGAAAATATAGCAAAACACTGTAGTCAGCAGTAGCAAATGCTACACTGAAGTCTAGCAGGAGAGGCATAGATATGAGTCCACTGTCAGAGACCATAAGAAGATCATTCATAACTTTCACTAGTGCTCTTTCTATACTGTGATGAAATCTGAATCTAAACATTTTTCTGCAAACAATCACCCAGCTGTTTTACAACTACTCTTTTGAATTGTAGAAATAAAGAAAAGTTGGAGATTGATATATAATAAGCTAAGACAGCCGTGTTAAGTAAAGGCTTTTAAAGTAATGGTTTAATTACTGCCACCTTAAAGACCTGTGGTGCATAGCCTGTTAATAGAGATAATGCTTGTTAATATAGAATGTCGTATTATTAAAAAACACACAAAAAACACTGATGTATTGTAACTTTTTTTATATTCACTTAAAGGTTGATTATTATTACTTCACCAAGTCTTTGTTGATAAGTTCATACAGTCACAAGCAGTAGCATTGTACCTAATATATCTTACAAACATGAACATAAATCCTGCACCTTAGCTTGCTTGAACATTCAAGTATTCTGGGTCATTTAGTAAAATCAATTAGCAAAATAATTGATTTAACAGCTTGTAAATGCTAAATATATATATTGTAGTATACAGTGGAGCAAAAAAGTATTTAGTCAGCCACCGATTGTGCAAGTTCCCCCACTTAAAATGATGACAGAGGTCAGTAATTTGCACCAGAGGTACACTTCAACTGTGAGAGACAGAATGTGAAAAAAAAAATCCATGAATTCACATGGTAGGATTTGTAAAGAATTTATTCGTAAATTAGGGTGGAAAATAAGTATTTGGTCACCTCAAACAAGGAAAATCTCTGGCTCTCACAGACCTGTAACGTCTTCTGTAAGAAGCTTTTCTGTCCCCCACTCGTTACCTGTATGAATGGCACCTGTTTGAACTCATCATCTGTATAAAAGACACCTGTCCACAGCCTCAAACAGTCAGACTCCAAACTCCGCCATGGCCAAGACCAAAGAGCTTTCGAAGGACACCAGGAAAAGTATTGTAGACCTGCACCAGACTGGGAAGAGTGAATCTACAATAGGCAAGCAGCTTGGTGTGAAAAAATCAACTGTGGGAGCAATCATCAGAAAATGGAAGACATACAAGACCACTGATAATCTCCCTCGATCTGGGGCTCCACGCAAGATCTCATCCCGTGGGGTCAAAATGATCATGAGAACGGTGAGCAAAGATCCCAGAACCACACGGGGGGACCTGGTGAATGACCTGCAGAGAGCTGGGACCAAAGTAACAAAGCTCACCATCAGTAACACACTACAACGGCAGGGAATCAAATCCCGCAGTGCCAGACGTGTTCCGCTGCTGAAGCCAGTGCATGTCCAGGCCCGTCTGAAGTTTGCCAGAGAGCACATGGATGATACAGCAGAGGATTGGGAGAATGTCATGTGGTCAGATGAAACCAAAGTAGAACTTTTTGGTATAAACTCAACTCGTCGTGTTTGGAGGAAGAAGAATACTGAGTTGCATCCCAAGAACACCATACCTACTGTGAAGCATGGGGGTGGAAACATCATGCTATGGGGCTGTTTTTCTGCCAAGGGGACAGGACGACTGATCCGTGTTAAGGACAGAATGAATGGGGCCATGTATCGTGAGATTTTGAGCCAAAACCTCCTTCCATCAGTGAGAACTTTGAAGATGAAACGAGGCTGGGTCTTCCAACATGACAATGATCCAAAACACACCGCCCGGGCAACAAAGGAGTGGCTCCGTAAGAAGCATTTGAAAGTCCTGGAGTGGCCTAGCCAGTCTCCAGACCTCAACCCCATAGAAAATCTGTGGCGGGAGTTGAAAGTCCGTGTTGCTCGGCGACAGCCCCAAAACATCACTGCTCTCGAGAAGATCTGCATGGAGGAATGGGCCAAAATACCAGCTACTGTGTGTGCAAACCTGGTAAAGACCTATAGTAAACGTTTGACCTCTGTTATTGCCAACAAAGGTTATGTTACAAAGTATTGAGTTGTATTTTTGTTATTGACCAAATACTTATTTTCCACCCTGATTTACGAATAAATTCTTTACAAATCCTACCATGTGGATTCATGGATTTTTTTTTCACATTCTGTCTCTCACAGTTGAAGTGTACCTCTGGTGCAAATTACTGACCTCTGTCATCATTTTAGGTGGGGGAACTTGCACAATCGGTGGCTGACTAAATACTTTTTTGCCCCACTGTATGTACTGCATTGCAAAAAGTCCTGCCATTTTATGATATGATATACAGAAGATATACAACAGATACATTAAAATTAAAACTGAATTTATGACAGTAAGGAAGCCACAAAAGTGTTTAAACTGTTGTTTGCTGAATTGATTATATTGTTTTTGTTTTAGTTACAGTAGTAATAAGGAGGCATTGAATATATGCTTTGCTTCTCATTTGAACACATTAACTTAGACATATGTTACAAGCAATTTTTAAATGACACTAAGTATGTATAAAACACCTACCACCCAAATAAAGTGAACATCCATCCAATCATTTTCTTCTTATCTGAGTTGCTTTGGCAGCAGCAGGATATTCCAGATGTTGTTTTCCCCAGCAACATTTTCCAGTTCTTCCTGGGGGATCTTGAGATTTTCCCAGGCCGGATAAGATATAATCTCTCCTGTGTGCTCATGGGCTACCCTGGGCTTCTTTTTGACTGAGCATGCCAGTAAGACCTCCAACAGAAGATATATAGGAGGCATCTCGAGATGCCTGAAACATCTCCGCTGACTCTCTCATGCAAATGAGCAGAGGCTCTAATCTAAGCTCATTACCAGACAACTTAGGCTGAGGTTAGAAACCATGTAGAGGAATTCCATTTCAGTTGTATGTATCCACAGTCTAATTCTTTTACTAATTTCTCAGAGCTCATGGCCATAAATGAGTGAGTTTTTGGAATTTTCAACTTCTCTTAAGGGAAAGTGATGACTGGATTTTTACAATAGCGGTTACTCGAGGTGGATGGTAGCACTTCTGCTATTGTTTTTTAAGCCTTTGTTACTGTTGCAATCAGTCATAATATTCGTCTACACCTAGTACATGTTGTCTGCCCCAAGTATATATATTTAAGGCTCGGGGGAATGATGTTGCTTGGCTATTTATTCAAACTGCATGGACCTTAAGTAAGTGAATTTTATTTTATTTTCTTAATGATGGCAAAAAAAGTGATGACAATTGTTCATATTGGCTGAATATTTAAAAATCATTTCTGTTAGAAGTAACTTAAAGGGCTGAAGGAGAAAAGGACAAAAGAAGAGCACAATAACAGTGAAGATAACATTGGAATGAATATAAAAGGTGCCCAGTAACATGGACACAACTCTTCCCTGGATAGATGAAACCTGTGAAGGACAAACAGTGTTTCTGGTAGTGACAGGAGAGCAGTCAGGATAATCAGACAAGCCTGCCCATAATGATAACTGAATGATGAATTAAGCAGGAAATGCACAGACAAATAATGTGTTCTTCATCATGTGGCAGACTTCAGTGTGTTGTTTTTTGTTGATTTTTTTGAATTTGTGACACTTTTTTGATGAATAGTATCCTGTGAAGTAAGATAAATCAATTATATTTCTGTATTTCCATAATAGTGACGTGTGTTCTTATCAGTAAACAAAAACACGGAAATTTAAACTGTGACCAACTGATGGTAATCATTCTGTTTCAAGTGTGTAATCAACCAAATAATTTCTACATATGTTAACAACAAACTGCCTCATTAAACCTCATTAACTGTACTGACTGTACAGTCTATGTTATACCAATAATCCATCTTTTATTTTATTTTATTGTCTATTACATTGAAGTCAGAAAATGGAAAGAAAACTTGAAACCAATGTTTAGTTTTCATTTGTTTTTGTTTTTTTATTACAGATCACGAATCCTTTGGAACAAGGTTCCAAGGAGACAAAACATTTCTTTGAGCATTCAATTTGTTGAAAACAACTGAAACTGGCTGTTTTACAGCTGATCAAAAGTTTCGGACCACAGTCCTTTAAAAGGCCAAATCTTTGCAAACATGTGGATTCATTATTATTTTCCGTCAGATAGTTACAATGTCATAATTTTCTGATGGTAAAGGTAAAAAAACGTCCCCTTTTTGAACGTGGTCGGGTTGGGTCTCTCACAGCGCACAATCGCTGCTGAGGTCGGATGGAGTAAGACAGTCATTTGGAATTTCTTCAATGATCCTGAGGGTTATGGAACAAAAAAGTCAAGTGGAAGACCCCAAAAGATTTCACCAACATGGGACATTTTTTTCTCTGATGAGAAAAAAAAATTAACCTTAATGGTTCTGATGGTTTCCAACGTTACTGGCATGACAATCCCACAGATCCCACCTGAGATGTTTTCTACGTGGCACAGTGGAGGGGACCAGGAGAATAACATCACTCTTATGGAACATCCTGCATGTTCTGTTCCCCTGATCTAAAACCAATTGATAACCTTCGGGGATGGATGGCAAGGGAAGTTTACAAAAATGGACAACAGTTCCAGACAATAGATGCCCTTTGTGTGGCCGTCTTCACCACTTGGAGAAATGTTCCCACTCACCTCGTGGAAACGCTTGCATCAAGTATGCCCAACGAATTTGATCAACAGTGATCAACAATAACGCTGGAGCTACTCATTACTGAGTTCATGTTTGGAACTTTGATTTCTTTTTTTTTTGGCGGGGGGTTACAGGGTTTTTTTGGAGGTGTGGTCTTAAACTTTTAATCAGCTGTCTGTTGTCAGCCTGTTTTAGTTTAAGTGTTGTTTTTCAATAAATTGCATCCTCAAAAAAATGTTTTGTCTCAGTCCCATTTCTTGTTGTTGCATGTTGAAGCTCTGATTTTTTATTTTTATTTTTTTTACCTGATTTTGGTTTTTTGGGTTGTTTGGGGGGTTTTTTTGCCATTTTTCAAGTTGTCTTAAACTTTTGATCAGCACTGTATTCTTAAAAAACATTTATTTTTCCTTTGTCGTTGATTGCATACTATGTGTTTTGCTACTTTGTGATTGCCTTCCTCATTCTCATTAGTTCATCTCATTTCAGTTCATTTAATGTGCAGTTAATTCTCTCACTATTAATTTCTGTGTTCTTTTTCATCTGTCAGTATACTGTCCATTTGTTATACAAGTTCTGTACTGACCTTTATAAATCCTGAATGTTTTCCAGGGTTAGCATAGTAAATAGGACAAACTCCAAATGAGAACTTTGAGTATTTCCATGTTTTGTTTTGTTTTTTATAAAGTCTCTGTAATGATAGAGTTACTTTGAATTACACAAGTAACAAGTTTTGTCTGTTTTTGTTGTAGCCTCTCAAGTTTCTGGCTATGTTTTCTTTTTCTTTTTTTTATCTCTCTAGTTGGGTTGTCAAAGGAAGCACGAGGAAGTCTGACATCTTTGTTGGTTCAGCCCATCTCTGCCCTCCTCGCCAAGACATTGCTGTCATCGCCATCCACGGGCCAGGAAGGCTCTTGTATTCCTCTAGCAATGCCTCCCAATACAGGTAAGCACACAGACTACAGGAAACCAGAGTTGCTAATAATGTCTCATTCAACAGAAAGTGTTTTCAAAAGTATGAGGGTTTTTTTTTTAATTGATAAAAACAAACCAGCTTCAATCACAAGCGAAAAGTTACAGCATGCATGAATGGGGCAGTGTAAGGAGCACATGAGTGACACAGCTTTAGGACATGTTTGGATTAAACCAGGCATTATCAAGGAAGCATTGTGCGTAAAAGCATAGGATATAGATTTATCAGTTCATCTAGGTTCTATTAGTCTCCCTTATCCTTAGGGTGCCTATTGTGGCTCGCCTTGTAATCGGAAGGTTGGCGGTTCGAGCCCCAGCTTGAACAGTCTCGGCCGTTGTGTCCTTGGGCAAGACACTTCACCCGTTGCCTACTGGTGGTGGTCAGAGGTCCCGGTGGCGCCAGTGTCCGGCAGCCTCGCCTCTGTCAGTGCGCCCCAGGGTGGCTGTGGCTACAATGTAGCTTACCATCACCAGTGTGTGAATGGGTGGATGACTGGATATGTAAAGCGCTTTGGGGTCCTTAGGGACTAGTAAAGCGCTATATAAATACAGGCCATTTACCATTTCATTTACCATTGTGAGTTTAGGGTCTGTGTCTAGAGCTTGCATTTTTGTACTGGATCTGTCTATCTTCCATCCAAAACCACTCTGTTAGGACAACTTTCTTAGCCACTGCATATGTGTATATATAGCACTCATAGTTGAAAATAGTCTAGTTAGACTCACTGAGTGAAAAAGTTACACATATAACTTTTCTAAATTGGACCTCTGTGATCCTGTGGAAGCTTCCAACCCTACTGCTGTTGAGCTCTCATTACATTACTTATAGATTTTAAATAGAAAACATTATAAATGTTATTTAAGGTAGAGCAGCTTGATGCATGAATGTAAAAAGCCAGAAAGGAGTATAAGAGGTAAGAGACATATAAGGAGGATTAAGTGACAGTCATGGTGGAGATTAAAGAAGGGACTGATTCATTACTATAGCTTATTGTTACTGGTTCTTTTTAGCTACTAGTATATTACCCAAAGTTTATGGTGACATACAGTTTTAGTTTAATCATTATAGGAACATGTTTTGTGCTGATGCTTAAACATAGGTTGAGAAAAACTATGATGAGCTATTTATGCTAATTAGCAGAAACAAAATGTTGTATTTGCTAGTTCAATTCAATTCAATTTTAATTATACAGCGCCAAATCACAACAACAGTTGCCTCAAGGCGCTATATATTATAAGGTAGACCCTAATATAATACATGCAAACCCAACAATGATATGACCCCCTATGAGTAAGCACTTTGCAGTGTAAATGTCTGAGAGCAACATAAAAGCTAGTTTTGTAAAAGTAATGGGAAAAGATGTGTAAAACGTTAACTGAGAATCCATCACATTAAAGAAGAGACAAAAGAAATAAAGGTCAGAACTGACACCCCTAGTGTTGACCTGTCAGTAGGCAAATACATAGAGAAAGTCAATAATTTCCTTTGTGGAGCGGCTGCAATAAAAAGGGAAAAAAACCCTCTTTTAATATAAAATCATCCTGGGCTGAACTGGATTCACGTTTGATGGCCATCTGCCTCAACTGATTGAAGTTAGGGAAGAGCAGAGACAGAGGAAAGCTGAGCACTTAGAAGCAATAAAAAAATATGTCAAATATCAACCAGTGATTCTATTTACTTCATTTTGAAAGAATAAAACATTCCTTTAACAAGTGTCAGGCATGAGCAAGCAGTGTAGAGCAGCGGTCCCCAACACCCAGGCCTCGGACCGGTACCGGTCCGTGAGTCGTTTGGTACCGGGCCGCGAGAGTTGAGGCTCAGGTGTGAAATGTATGGTTTTCAGGGTTTTTAATCGGTTTTCAGCGTTATTTTGTTATCGTTTTGATCGTTAACTCTGTTTTCCTGGGTCTTTTCACGTGTGTTATGAATAAATCTTCTTTTTTCGGTACCGGTACTAGTTTTATTTTGTTGTATTTGTCCGCGACACCTTAAAGGCCGGTCCGTGAAAATATTGTCGGGCATAAACCGGTCCGTGGTGCAAAAAAGGTTGGGGACCGCTGGTGTAGAGTATATTATCAACTGTCCTACAGATGTCCTGCTGCAATCCAATTACAGGCTTTGCATGGATCCCTTTCAATCATTTTGAGTCCAGTATCAGGGCATGTCACAGTCTTTCTATAATTACACTAAAGACATCTGTCCTAGATTTGATTCAGACTAGAGCTGGGAAAAAAAATTATTTGGTTTAAAAATTAGCTAATCAAAAGAAAAATATTTAGCTTTAAATTTGAATCAATACATATTTAAAACATGTTTACATGTTCAATCACAAATCATCTTTAGTTCGGGTTAGTTACTTTAGCTCTGGCTTTTCTTCATCACTTGACTGGATATTAGCCCCTGTTAATTAGAAGAAAGAAGTTATTTAACAACATGAAACTGACTGCCAGCCAAAACATTTTCAAATGAAATTAATCTAGGTCCAGTGCTGAACTAGAAATAATTTGGGAAGTATTTATTAACTGCTGGATGTTTATTAATTTATTTCATCATAGATGTGGGGATATTTTTTAATCACAAGACAGCATTAAACAGAGACGTTTAAAACAAACACACAAAAGGCGCATAAAGTTACATAACCAATAAAACATAAAAGAAAGTGTTAAAAGAAAGTCTAGATTTGAAATGCAAGAATAAGTGTGTGAGATGCTGTTTCTGCAGCACTCACATGGATAACCTTCACCAGCACCTACCCATGCTTGCATATCAGTCACACTCTATGGTGACTCATGGAGTTCATAACCTGGAATTTCCAGCAAACATTGCTTGGTTAACTCACAGATGTGACCCAAATGCCTCCTCACCACTGCAACTCTAAGGTTTTGTGGAAGGGTTTAAAAAGCAGCATGTCCTGAGCGAATCTTAAGTCCTTTGTTTTTTTATTCTTTATATGTTCTCCATATGGAGTACATCGTCATATCATTTTATAGAATTTACTTATCTAGATTTGCAATTAGTACAAAATGTGTACACTACATTAACAGCATTGAGTTCATAGTCAAACATATTTGGTTTAAAGGATAATTGATAGGGGGTTTTGGTACCTAAAGATTTTACATGCATTCAGAGCATGTGAAAATTTTTTTAATCAATCACTGAACTGTCTGAAAATGATTTTACGGTAAATTTACTTACTTAGAATTGGAATTTAAATTGGTGACTGAGGGCTTCTGGAAGCCATGAACAAAAGCATAATCTCAGAACCAGTTTTAAAACGGTTAATGAGTTGTATTGTGTACAGTATCAAAAAACAAGTAAAATCTGCTATAGACGGATAAAAATATTGAACCATACAAATATGAATCCACTTATTCCCATCCTAAAGTAAGACAAAGTAAGGCCTACATTTTCATTTTGGCTTGCATGGATAAGACAAACTTGGGAGAGTTTTGAAAATAGTCTACCTGTGTGCATCGTCATTTAAAAGAAATGCTTCTATCTAATCTAAACTGAAAATCAAAACGTAAATAGCAGCCTTATTATAACAAGTTGCACATTTATGTTACTGAAAGTTGAAAATTGTTCAAATTTGATGGAACCCAAACAAAGTGCAACAATGCTGCAGCCATTTTTAATAGTATTATTTGAGACTCTTAATTTTGAATGTGCCAGAACTATGAAAAATGTTTCCAGACAAAGAGTGTCTATTGAGTGCTGACATTTTTTAGGTTTTATTTCTGGCACTCTGGTTGATTTGACAACACCATGTCTGGTCGTTTTTATTCATTTTTCACTGCTGTGCAAAAATTCAGTTTTTCAGAATAAGACAGCTATAGAAACTGATAAAAGAAGTTAAATTTGAGGGGCAACAGGGGACCTGATCCATTATACTCTATATTTTATATCACCTGTTACTACAGCATTGTATTTCTATACAGATTAACTGTAATATAATAGAATAAATAGTATGAAAGACATCATTACAACAGACCTCCTTCTGCTAAAAGATGCAAACAATATAGGCAATACATCTGAGCAAAAATACTTTTTTCCAAATGTGATAATTAGGCTGATGCTGAGAGAAAAGAAACAGAAACAGAAGAAAGCAATCAGCGAATGTCAAAGAGGCTAAGAAGCTCATAAAAGAAAATGTATATGAACACTACTTGCAAGTAGTATTTAAATGTTTTAATACTGCTGTGGAATGCTATGCAATGTGTGTAAGTTAGATTGCTAATGATGAACTACATTTTTCTGAATAATTCTGATTATAACTAAAAATATATGTTTTTGTACCACTATTTTTTTTTTTCAAATATGACCATCATTGCACCTGTTAGTGGGTGGGACATATTAGGGAGCAAGTAAACAGTTTGTGTTGGAAGCAGGAGTGAAGACTAGATAACTGGGTCAGAGTATCTTGGAAGCTGGAGGTCTTGTGTGGTGCCCCCAGTCTGCAGTAGTCAGTATCCTTCAAAATTGGTTCAAGAAAGTAACTGTGACAGTGTAATGGGTGATCAAGGCTCATTGTTGTATTTGGGGAACAAAGGTTGGTCCCATTAGATGAGCTACTGTAGCTTCAGTTACCAAAAAGTTTAACGTTGATGGTTGGGTGTATTTGCATCAATTTTTCTTGTGAACACATGGCATCAGGATATATAATAGGAAGGAGGAGGTAGTGTGATGCTTTGGGGAAAGTGCTGCTGAGAGGTCATAGGTCCTGCCACGTGGATGTTACTTTAGCACAAACTACCAGCCTATGCATTGTTACAGACCATGTACGCCCATTCATGGGAATGGCACTCCCTGATGGCTATGGCCTCTTTCAGCATGATACCACAAAGCAAAAATGGTTTAGGAATGGTTTGAGGAGAACAACGCATTTGAGGTGTTGACTTGACTTCCACGTTTCCCAAATTTCAGTCTAGTCAAGCATCTGTGGTATGTGCTGGACAAACAAGTCAGATCCATGGAGACCCGACCTGGCAACTTACAGAACTTAAAGGATGTGTTGCTAATATTTTGGTACCAGATACCACAGGGCATCTTCGGGGGTCAAGTGGAGTCTGTGCCTCGACGGGTCATGGCTGTTTTCACAGCAACAGGGGACCAACACATTATCAGGCAGGCGATCATAATGTCACACTTGATTGTATTTTGCCCTTTAATTTGAAGAGTATGTTAATAGGTTCTACAACTGGCAAGGAAACCACTCTGTATTGGGAATACTAGCAACCTGAAATTTAGTTTTTAATGCCTCTTCTTTGTCTCAGTGCGGCTTCAGAGGCTTTTCAACTTTTCTAGTCCATAAGGTAATAGCTCTGTAACTTTAATCAAAAGTATGCAGCTAGTGAGTTTGAAGAGATTAGTGAGCTTCCAGATAAAGAATTACAAGAGAAATAGAGGTGCATATGTTGTAAGTCATATTATACACCCAGTTTGACAGTGACTTCTGTAGAGTCCTAATTTCAGTATTTTTATTCAGTCAACAACTGCTGACAATAATTCAATATTAAAAAATTAAATTGCTGCCCAAAATTTTTGCATTCATGAATACATTTGCTCTCTCGTCTTGTATTGCGTCTCCTTTTTATTGTAGTTGTATACCATCTTTCCTCATGTTATTTTTTAATATTTAATTATGTGAACTTTCATTGCTGTAAAGTTTGATTGGCATGAAATGTTCCTGTTTTCTTGGTTCCACATCTTGTTCAAGTCATCAGCAGCAAATATGTCCTCTTGGGGGTTGTGTGGGGCCACTCTGGGCAAACGCCAGAGGTCCACAGTGGGCTACCGACTGTTAGGCCCAGTACTGGTATTAACTGTAGGGCACATGTGGGCAGGCTGTGGACTGCCCACACAAAGCAGAAAGAAGCCCATAGTGGGTCTACAGTATGCCCATTCTTTTTTATTTGCTGGAGAGAAACATCTGTTAACTAACCTACTGTGAATGAGAAGAAGAGGTGCAAGGCCAAGCTTTAATTCTAAGAGCTACTTTAACCTGTTTTTCATCCATCCGTACACCCATCATCTTCCGCTTATCTTGGACCAGGTCAGGGGGCAGCACCCTAAGCAGAGAATCCCAGACCTCCCTCTCCCCGGGCCACCTCATCCAGCTTATCTGGGGGAACACTATGGCGTTCCCAGGCAAGCCATGAGATATGATCTCTCCAGCTCGCCGAACTCCTCACCCTGTCTCTAAGGGAGAGGCCAGCCACCCTTTGGGGAAAGCTTATTTCCAGCACTTGTATCCCCAATCTAATTTTTTTGGTCACTATCTAAAGCTTCTGACCATAGGTGAGGATAGGGATGTCGATCAACCCTTAACTCGAGAGCTACGCTTTTATGCTAAGGTCTCTCTTTGCCACAACAGACCAATACAGCATCCACATCACTGCAGTCGCAGCACCAATAAGTCTGTCGATCTCCCGCCCCCCTCACTTAACAAGACCCCGAGATACTTAAAATCCTCCACTAATTCGTCCCTGACCCGGAGTGGGCACTTAACCTCACTTAACCTTAACATCCTATACTTCCAAAAGCACTTCAGTCGAATGCCTTCTCCAAATCCACAAAACACATGTTGGGCAAACTCCCATACACCCTTAAGTATATTTGAGAAAGAGCTGGTCCAGTGTTCCACGACTGGGATGAAAAAACACATTGTTCCTCCTGTAAGTTCAACTAACAGACAGACTCTTCTTTTTGGGACCCTGGCAAAGACTTTCCTGGGAAGGCGGAGGAGTGTGATCCCTCTATAGTTGTAGCACACCCTCCAGTCCCCATGCTTGAAGATGGGAACCAAAATTCCAGTCTGCCAATCCAGAGGTATGACCCCTGATCTCCACGCAGCATTATAGAGGCATGTCAACCAAGACAGCCCTACAACATCCAGAGCCTTCAGGAATTCAGGTCGAACACCAAGGAGGCCATGCCTCAGTAACCTTACCCCCAGTGGTGGACGAGTCATTCCCTCATCCCCAGACTGTGCTTCCTATATGGAAGACATGTGAGTTGGTTTAAGGAGGTCCTCAAAATATTCCTTCCACCACCTGACTCAGTCAAAATCTCCGAACTCCTCCCACACCCAAGTTTTGGCTTCATCCACTGCCTGAGTCCCACAGGCTATCCACCAAGTGTTGATCAGTTGACGGGTCAGCACCTCTCTTCACCCAAATGTCCAGAACACATGGCCACAGATCTGATAATACTGATCTAATAAAAGTTTCAAATTTGCCATTTGTTCTACTATGACTGTGGTGATGTTTTTTGACATCTTTACTACTACACAAGCAGGACTACGGATATTTTCATTGGCATATTGAGGTACATGTGTGTTCCCACTTTTGTACTCTATTGAAGCATTTTGTATATGTGAGTATGTATATAAAATGAAATGTATACAATATAAATGGAAAATTCTTTCTTTCCTGCTTTTGAAAGTTTAAATCCTTTTTTTATCTCAGTGTCTTTACTACAGTTCCCTATCACAACACTACCTTCTGCTCTCTCACTTTCTTATCCTGAGCCCTCTGTCTCTCACTTGAGTCTCTGCTCAGTCGTCATCTCTTGTTGTCCACATGCTTCCCCTATTGAACGTGTGTATGGTCTGTCTATTTCCATTTATTTCTCGATAAATCCAAGCAGCTGGTCATTGAATGGAACACTGCATTCTGCCCTTTTCCAATGTTGCACAGATAACAGTCACACAGCCCACACACAGTTCATCACGTTTATGCACCCATGTGGCCTGATGGAGTGATGCACCCCTAAAACCCAGTGGCCAAAGACATGAGTACTATTGACTGAGTGATTGGGCATGTGTGTACCACATTCACTTTATTGCTTTTTTTCCAGTTGTGAATTTGAAACTCATTAGGTTTAAAACATTTCGGTGCTTTTGAGTATTGCAGTCAACATAATTTTTTTTTGAATCCCTGAAAATCTATACCACGAGTCTTAGTTTGTAGATATTTTGGTTCAGTTATTTGTTTTTAGGTCTCTACTGGGCAAAACAGTAGATGATTTCAGTGTAGCAAATGGTGTGTCAGATGCTGTTCCAGTTCTGGCAGGGGTACTGTTGGTTTTCGAGTGGACATTTTGAATGTGTGTGAGTGTTTGTGTGCATGTGTTTGTCCCTGCTCTTAGAAGAAAGGCATCTTCGAAGACTGATCTTATTGTAGAGCCAATGGTTTTGCAAGGTAGGCTTCTTTTTCAAGTGTTTCCATTACTTCAAATGAGGCAGAAAGAGGGAAAAGGGAAGACAAAGAGAGAAAGCGAGAGAGATGTAATCTGTCTCCAATCGATTGGCTGCACCTCTGACCACTCTTGGGATCCCACTATCATTTGTTTCCATCTGTCTGCCTCCTTTCATTTTTTTCTCTTTCTTTTTAATTCCGTTTCTCCTTATTTTCTCTTTTAATTCCCATTCAATTAAGGCTGGGTATATTGGCTGGCCATTGGTTAATTGCTTAGGGGCCCTCCATGGAGCTCACCAGACCTTAACGAGATGATGTGGTTGCCCTCACAGTACTTTTAGCAATGTACGTGTGAGTGAATTTGTGCATGTATGTTGGCATTTTTTTAATGTCTGCATATTTAAAGTGGTGTCCAGCTTGATTGTTCCTTTTATAATATATTAAATTAAAGATGTAATTTTATTAGATCTGTATAAGACACTAGCTTATTCTGTATATGATCTATTTGACGTTAATAAATGTATAAATAAATAAATGTGCAATATGCAAGCCCATCTGCTATAACCCCACATACTTCATATTCTTGAGCTGCCATAAAAGCATTCATGAATACAGCCTTTTACATAGCAGATAAGAAACATTTTTAACATTCAAAATGTTTAGCATTCATCTGCCAGACAGTTTATTTTATAAGCATATAGCTACCATTTTGAAATGTAAAGTTGTAGCAAATGTGTTTACAAAGAAAATGCTCCTGATACCCATTTCATATCTATAGCTAAGCTATAGATATCACACATCTATAGCTAAGCACCTTGTTAACATTAACTTATACACATACTCAGGCACATTGGTGACTTGGCTTTCAAAGATCCATTGACAAGCAAACTACCAACCAGCTGGTCCTTTATGTCAAATTTCAGATTTAAAATCTTCCTATTTTTTTTTTCAAATTAGCTTCCTGTTTGAATTTTAGTTTGAAACTATTGTTGTTCTTTGCGTTCTTGCATCTCTAATTGCTCATGTTAATTAATACGTTAATGAATACTTGGTACTTCTCTGTTGTCTGTGGCCATGTATTTGTATGTGTGAGTGTGTGTTTCTGATAGATGTCACTTCCCCCATGTGTTGTGCCCTTTAAAGATTGATTAATTCACTGAGCACACCCTGTCTAAATCGGGCCTTGGGGCTTTGGCGCCAACTCTATCTGAGTGGTGTGTCTGTTGACCAGACAATTACCAAGCTAGTCCATCACTATCTCTAAGGCCTGTTGCAAGCCCCAGTTTACCCTGGCAAGGCTGATTAATTGTACACACACATTTACACTTTCAAATGCCAGCAAGTACACACTTTCACACACTTTTCTGCATTCATGCATGTTCATATATCTTATTGGACTTGAAGTCAGAATCTTTGCAAGGCCAGAGTGTTTGTTGAATTAGCAGATGGAATGATTGCAGATACTGACAAAGATGTGACAATGACTCATAATGTCCTTCTGATATATAATGACCCAGCAGGTGTACTTGTGATTGGTTGTGTTTGCTCATATACAGCGTTTTACTTATTTATTTATTTTTTAAATTGAAGCTAAATGCTTTTTCTTCTTCTGATCTAAGCTTGGCATATATCACAGCTAAGATACGCTTATGTAAAATAAAAGTTAAAAAAAACATAGACTTGAGACTTGAGATGTTGGAAATACTCGCAGTTTGTTTTCATTTTTTATTGAAAGTGAAAGACAAAATTTAAAGAACTATAAAATATTTTACAACACTGTTATTCTGAAACCTTTTCTACTGATTGGTGGGATAGGACTGCGTTTACTTGTGAAAATGGCAGTGCATTGCATTTTAATAAGTCTAGAAATATGTTCCATCATTTTGAAAAGGTTAAAAGTTGGCATTGCAGAATGTGCCTGAGTGGTAACAGAATTAGTGCCCTAAAATATCAACGTATCAGTGACAGCAGGAACAGTCCCGTTTGAAAGTCCACAACAACATGCTTTACATATAATCATGTCTTCTTATATAAGTTACTATAAGCAATATAAATACTAAAGGAAACTAAAATAATGTTTTACAGCCAAACAGAAATCTTTAAAAAAAAACTCATATAAGTTATGTTACTTAGATAGGAGTAAAAACTGCAATGTGTCCTTTCTGTTCAACGAACAGTACTGATATTATAACTCTGCACTTTTTATGTTTCCTTTATTCTTATTCTTTCACGCTTATTTTGGCCAAAGGCACTATTACACCTCTACTGAAAGTTACAGTAGGTTTCCTATAATTCTCTAACTTGCTTTTTCTGCTACACTCTACATTTAATACCCTCTAGAAAGGCTAGACTTTATGTTCTGTGATTATATAACAGATCTTTTCATTACATAGCCAGAAAGGTATTACATCCTGTTATAATACAATGCAATATAGTATTTTTAAAACTTAGAATGATTATACAGTTTCTTTTGTGTGCGTTATTTTCTAGGTCTTTGTTTTTTTCTTATTGTAATCTTTAAAATAGATTTTTAGTTATTTAATAACAGTTCAGAGATTCCATACATGTAAAGATAGATCTGGATATGCAATAAGACTTTAATATTGCAATATTAATTCTAAAATGAGGACCAAATCCTCCCTCTCTCATGGGCACACAGAAACATACTGACAGCACCACACATTCATCTTGCAGTTATTAATGCTATAAAATTGTATTTGATTAAAAAAGCAAAAAACAAAGTCAGAGTCTTTTTGTCTGCCTTTTAATTTTCTAATATGTACAATTCTTCTTTCTCACTCTGTTTTATCCTGTCTCCCACTCAGAACAAATGCCAAAAGTGTTCCAAATTTCCGTAGAAATTACATTGCAAAGCCGCAGAGGGAGAGGCGAGTGAAGCAGAGCAACTTAAAATGGCTTTATATAAAGGACTCCGAGGCCCTTTAATTACACTGCTATTGATTGCTATGTGCAGGTTTCCCACATTCATTTGCTGCTTTTTCCTCTCAACTATGCATTTAATACCCAGCAGAGAATTGCACTTAGTTGCTTCTGAATGTAGACTATTTTATAAGATTATACATAATATCTTTTTTTAATTATCTAGTTTATATATTTAAAGTAGTAGAATGTATGGATGTATTTTGTTATTGCATATATGCTTTCTTTCTTATTTCTTGCCTTAAAAATGTATTACATATTTTAATTCTATGTAATGCTAAGTATAAGTTTGTCTAATAAATCTATCCAGTAGTCAGAGTAACACAATGTTTCAATGCTACTAAAAGACCATTACCATTACTAGGACTTTATGTCTCTACCAATACACCATGGCGCTGTAACCAGGGTACATATCTGCCACCTATTCTTACTATGTCTCATTCTGCCATTTAATCAAAGAGGCTGAGATGCAGTAGATGTCCTAGAGTTACAGAAATCAGCATTAGTAAGCCGAAGTGGTGTAAATTATGAGATTGTCAAGGGGGAGACCAAGGATCTTGTCACAGGAGCTTTGGTTGTGTATTTAGTTACATTTCATTTCACTTCCCATTTGGTTAGGGTTAGGGTTTAGATGGCAAAAGCACTTAACAAGGTTTAGGAAAGGATTGCAGTACGTTATCCCCGTCGGCAACTCAGCCATGAGTGTTACCAGAGGAGACCCAGAGTGTTCAAATGCAGTTCCAAGGATCCTGAACAAGTGTGGAATTAGTTGGTGTAAAACAATTTCACAAGCACAAACAATCTGATTACAGTTTAGTTTTGAGCAGTATCGGTGGCACTGGTAATCTTTCCCAACTACAGACAGAGCCAGACTAGCCTTGCCGCTAAGGTAATTTAGATTTTGTATTTCGAGTATAGACATGGCAGTGCTACTAACTGTCTCGACTAACTTGAAATGGAATAAAGTCGTATATGCTGTTTTAAAAGGTAGTGTTCTACATGTGTTTGAAGTCTTCATGAACCTTTGATCATACAGAAGCTACATTTTGTGGGGAAAGTAAAAGTATGCACAGGTTGAGCACATTGGTTCCTTTAACCTCCTAGGACCTGGCGTCCACATATGTGGACATCACATTTTGGGTTATTTAGACCAAAATACTCAATTTTGATCTACAAGGGCCTGAGATCCACTTACAAGGGCATTATACTGCTACTGTTCTATCAAATTTTTAAAGAATATCCTCATGTGGCTCTCATTTTTCTTAAAAACAAAAATAAGGTAAAAAAAAAATTATATATGGTAATTCTTTGTATTTACATTCATCGGGCCCCAATATGCCCAAATATCAAAGAGAAATTAAAAATGCATGCCGTGGAAGAGTTTGGGTCTTAGGAGGTTAATTTCATTTACAAAGGTAAACCTCTGGGAGAAAATTCAAAATTCTACTCAGAAGCTCTGCCTTGGTTTGAACCCAGGACTCTTTTCCTCTGAGGAAACAGCTCTTACCACTAAAACAACATGCTGCTTTTTATTCTGCCATACTGCTTGTGATAGGGAATTCATACAATCCTCCAGGATAAAATGGTGCTAAATAGCTTAGCTCTGTTGGTGACATCACAGTGTATTTGAGTTTTATATTTGCTGAAATCAGGACACATTCTGTGGGGAAAAGGGCATTTCCATTTCATTTAGCCCTTGGAAGTCAAACATGTACTATTGTCCCTTTAAATATTTTCATCAACTCTCAAAACTTAACTTAGAGTCACCTCTTACCTGTAGAAGCAGCCGTATCTGTAAACCCATTCATCATGAGGGGAATTACTCTATGACAAATCTCTCCCCCTACTCTCTGTGCGTTTGCAGATTGAATACACAAACGGTCCACATGTTCCATCCCTCCTCTTTAGCCATAGTCATTTGTGCCAATGTCAAAAGTGATAAATGGGTTATGTGGCGCCTATGAGAGAAAGCAGTGAATTTTTATAATGTATTAAACAGGAGCGAGAGGGCAAGCAGACAGGCGGGCAGGGAGGGATGGAGGACAGGAGTGAAGTTGGAAAAGTGGGCTGTCATGCTGTAGTGCTGTAGGCAGGGGACCTCTGTCACACACAGTTTGAGCCCCAGCTCGCATCTTTGCTGGCACTTCTTCTGTATTTCCCTCAGATATCCAGCCATCAGCCCCCCAAGAGCTCACAGCCATCCAGCAAGGCAGCTGAGCTGGCAGACACAATATCTAGTGACTGCTCTGTCAAATGCATCATATGGCCGTCTGTGTGTGCTTTTAAGTGTGGTCTTTTTGCCTTTCTTACAAGAGCCAGTTGCACTTTAAGACTATCACATGAAAGTCTTCGAAGGTCATGTTATGTTTCACATTTTTATGTATTGTTGCTGTTTGTTGATAGAGCTGTAAATACAAAAACATCATAATCATAAAAATAATAATCTCCAATCTAGCATAAACTGAAATTGGAAATTTGAGCTGACAATTTGTTATTATTAAAGGATTTTTAGTCTGTGCAAAATCCCATTTAGTTTTCTATTATTACTTGAATATGTGACTTTCCTTACATACTCCCCTATTAACACTCTCTCACTGTCCCATATATGATGAAAATGCCTAAAAGGAAGTCACAAGACTCCAATAAGGTACTTTTTTAAGTGGCTCTATGCAATATTGTTTTTATCTGCCTTTCATTACCTTTACTTTCCAACTGGTTGAGATTGATGCAAGTGCATGTACACACATTCCCTAGTCATCTACCCTCACATCATGATTTCGTGTAAAGCCGCTACCCTGCCTTAACATGACGTCTTAACCCTCAAACAGCCCTGCAAGACGTGTTAGCAACTAGAGACAAGCAAATGTTCTCACTTTCCACACATCGTGTCTCTCTCTCTCAAAGAATCCAACACCAATGTGTCCTTGTAAAGATACACATAGAAGTAAACACAAATGAACCCAGACACACCAGAGTGCACAAAAACACAAATGGACTCTATTGTAATTACTTTAATGCCACTCTAACCAACCACTCCATTAACCATTTAGCATTAATTGTACTTTACAGCTACTTTGTCTTAAAATTGAAGGTCATTTATCCAAATCACTTTTTAGTTCATCATGAGGGGGTTTGACAGAGCAGTCTAACAGATGAACAGTAGTAGTTTAATGCATTCTGATCTCCAGTTTCCTGAAGATTGTGTGTTTCCTTCCCTTCTGACAACCATCAAGAGTTTAACCCTTGGAAAACAACTTAACAATTTTAGGACACCTGTAAAGTGGAGTGATGAAGTACTTATAGGTTCAAGTGATATTTCACTTTGATCGCACTCTGAGAGTGCAGTTTGTCCAATCAGATGAATTATTTGGAACTGCCAATGCACAAAAGGATAATTTCAACAATTGTGACTAAAGTCTAAAAACTATTGGTGGGACACTGGTGAAGAACGAGGATGACTATCTGAATGTATACGATGTGGAGCAAAAACAAAAAAAATCTAGGAGAGGAGAAGAAAAAAGAGAAAACATTGTCAAGGAATGTAATTAATACATCAGTTCCTCCACAAGGTGTTAGATGTGTAATTGCTAAAAAGAATTATGAACCTAAAGGTAGATAAAATGTCATAAAATCTAACTGCTGATTGGTAGGTGGTTTGTTTCATTGTGTTCACTCTGAATTTGAAGGCTGTTTTTAACCTAAGCAATAGCTATAGGATATACTAACCACAATGTTCATTTGATTTAATTCATTTTACGTCAGTCTACTTTGTTTTTGGTTTTTAGCTTGAAAATGTAATTAAAGTCAATTCAGTTCAGTTCAAATCAGTTCGGTCCAAGGAGCTTTCTTTCCAAGCCTTTTAGACTACCACGGCCTGAATGACTGAGAACCTGCACAGTCAATTCTATTCTATATAATTTATATAGTTCCAAATCACAAATCAGTCACCTCAATATGACTGCAAGGTTACTGTTTATATTCCAAGTTTAAAAAAAAAACAAAAAAAACAACAACACAATAATACAGAGAAACCCCAACAATCATGCAACCTCTTATGAGCACTTGGCGACAGTGGGCAGGAAAACTTACCATTTAACAGGAAGAAACCTACAGAGATTAATAATAACGAACTCCAGAGTGGTAATATCCCCCATGGCACATTTGATTTAGAACAGAGCATTCAAACCAGGTTCTGTCTATGTAAATATATTTTCTTTTTGCTGAGTGAAAACTTATGAATGAAAATCTCCCAGTATCGTCACACTATGAATCAATAATAATTCAGAATTACTCATCTTACAATTTGTCTTTTTTTTTCTTTTTCCTAGAGCGCAAGAAGATAACCCTGACAATTGGAAACCAGTTTTCGTACAAGAAAATTTACAACGTTG
The DNA here is from genome assembly GCF_018398535.1 of Haplochromis burtoni. Classification (NCBI taxonomy): domain Eukaryota; kingdom Metazoa; phylum Chordata; class Actinopteri; order Cichliformes; family Cichlidae; genus Haplochromis; species Haplochromis burtoni. Next base: position 431,792 of record NW_024582615.1, on the reverse strand, counting down.
TGGGATATCTGAAGGGAAAGAGGAACCCAGGTTTGTACAAAGCCACTGCAGATTTGCCTTAAAGTTAAAACACAATCTCAGCATTTTTCTGTCTCTATCTTTGCTTTTAGCTACATTTGTATTCTTGCCTGTTTCGTTAACAGAAAAGGTAATGATTTCTTGATGATGCTTGTAGTACTTAGCTCTGCTGCAACATAATGCACTTAGTCCCCAAATATGGCTTTCATTCCTCAACTCAATCTGTCTGTGCTTGGCTTTAAACAAGCAGTAGAAATCATAAAAAAAAAAAGATTAAAGGAGAAATTTGGAAACATCTGTATTCTCATACTGGCAGAAAATTCCATGATAATATCAACACCACTTTCATAGCCATCATAAATGAGGCTACAAACAGTGCATGTTAGTTCAGTTTGCCACTAATCCTGTAAATGGGGAAGCAGTTTCTGCTTCCCACCATCAATGCTATCCACATCTGTGTCTCAGCAGAAGAGCAAATTATAGAAACTAAGCGCATTCTGTGCTACAGAAATATTCTCACTGGTGGTTAAATGAGACAACCACAATGACTTCTCTTAAAGTGCTCTTGAGCAACTGAACCACTGGGTATTTAGACAACTGGGTAGCAGTGACATAACATGAACCACTGGCTTCTGATAAATAAGATAATAATAATCATTTATATTACCTTTCCATGTGGAATTAACCATTTGGATGACTAAAATAACCAGATGACATCACCTTGAATGCAAACACAGTTAAACTCAAATTGAATTATATGGCTGCCATAACAAATATTTTATATTAGTGAGGAAAATATTATTTTTTTAAATTCTTTAATAAACTGTGGCATTGCCTATTATTTTCCTTGCATACAGCACTTCTATCCACATGTAGTGAGCACAGGGATCACAATAATGCATGACTTTCTGACTTAGAAGTGTTGTTTTAGAACTATTAGAATCTATTAGATTCTAATAGTTCTAGGTATTTACATTACTTTTAATTAGTTTTGATTATAACATTATTTCAGATCCATCTAAATTTAGGTTACATTTCACCTGAAAAGTGATTCTTATAAACACATATTAAGGTTCAGAAGATGCAGGTGCACGTTTTTTATGGATACATTAGATCAAAACACAATAATAGAAGCTTTAACTTGATTTGATCACACTTTCATTTTCATCCCATGAATCCAAAGGTGGTTAAGCTCTGATAAGTAGACATTAACCACCTTAATGTTGACTAAAGTAGACATTAACTGCCTTTTGCTCTCTTAATGTCAACCATCGTGTTTCTTAAATGTCTGCCATTTGCATCTATTTATTTCAAAAAGTTGCCCATTGATGTTGGCAAAGACTTTTGAAAATGGACCATTGGAGACGTATCTTTTTTTTTCTGTTTCCATTTACAAGGCTTTGTTAACTCTGCCCATTTCAAACATGCTGTTTGCTGTGGTCTTTTAATATTTAAATGTCAACCCTGGCTCTTTCTTCTTAGCTAAAACTACCCCTATCCTTTTTTAAATTGTCTCTTTATCTTGCCCTTGCCTCATCCACACAGCCTTCCTCCAATGTCACGCTACTGTACCTGTCCTGCCCACTCAGTAGTGGAAAATTATCTTGCTGATTTACAGTGTAATATTAAGCAGGCATAATGGCCCACTAAAGCAGATAATATGGGTCACAAATCTCTGGAAGGAGTGATGCTTTAACTGGTTGTGGGGGTTTCATCATATGTCTGTTCCACACTTAACTCTAAACAGACTGAATATTCATGCATGATGGCAATGGGTAATTCTGAATGACTCTTTGCTGTTTTTCTTAAATAATGCTGTACGCAGCTACTGCTAGCAGCATAACAAATCTGCCAAACAGGCACACTGTAACATCAAAGCAGCCCTGTAGTTTGAGCCAGTGTGGTTCAACACAAGTGTTACATGAATACTCCAGGGACATAACTGTTTATATTCTAATAATAGCTCAGTGAAATGAATTCATAGATTTAGATTTGTATATAATTATAGTATAAAGCTGGTTCAAACTGTTTCGAACGCAACAAAAATGTAGAAAGTCTATCAACTGCTCACTAATAGCACATTTTATGATTATTCTTCCATTATTTTATTTGGTTGCCTTCCTGGACAATGTTGGGACAATCAGTTTCAGGCATTGTCCTTTCTTATATGCAGCCCCAAGCAAACATGTTGGAAAGGGCGACTTTAAAATGTGCTGTGCTTGAAATATTCAGTTTGACACCTTTTTACATATAGGTGCAGACAACATAGATTTTGTACTAGGCACTTGAGTGGTTAAAGACTGCATCAGACATCTGCATTCACATGCATTCAACTAGCTAAGGCTGGGAAGCTTGGTTAAAAAGCTGCATCCATACACTATATGGCTACATCACAGAGTCCAGTGCCTTAGTGCCTACAATGTGCTAAGTAACATAGCAAAAATAAGCATTTAAATAAAGCACTAGAACGGGAGCAGGGATTACCTGCATGGACTGTTACAACAGTACAAATGTCTTTGCAGCAATCCATATTACTTGTCAGAAAATAGCATCAAAACATTTTCCAAAAACATCAGACACATGGTTAAGAGGAGCCTTATCGGCATCACCTGCCACTTAAATCAGTCGTGTCTGTGATTTTTTTTTTTTTTGTCCATCATGCACATAAAAGGTTTATTTCTGCTGTAAAGTTTGGGTTTACGTAGGAGTCTTATAACATTGGACTCACTTTGTGAAGACGTTCTTATTCTAAAGAACTGTAGCTTTTTTGTTTGCTTATTTGTTTGTTGTGTGACAAAAGTGTCACACATTTGTACAAAGTTAGTGTCTCATCCAGTTACTATGAAGCCGGGCTTTGAACAGCTATCATGACTTTATACTTTTTACTATTAATCTAAAGGCAAAATATGACCAAATAAAACATAAAGTATAGTCACAGAAATATTAGCTTATGCCCACGATCCTCAGTTAAAAGCCCGAAGCTATACAATTCCAACACAATCCTGAAATAAATAAATAAAACTCATGCATATGAAATATGAGATAAAGAACTTGAGTGGCCACCTAATCTCAAGATACCTACATTGCTAAATTGCTAATGTAGAAAACTCCATCCATCCATTCTCTTCCACTTATCGTTGTCACGGTCGCGGGGGGCTGTAGCCTATCTCAGCTATCAAAGGGTGAGAGGTAGGGTACACCCTGGACAGGTCGAGAGTCTGTCACAGGTCTAATACATATAGACAAACAACCATTCTCCACCATGTCGCCAATGTAGAAAAATTCCTCGCAAATTTCAAAACTGTAGCAAATGTTAGAGGACTTCTACCAAGAATCAATTGCACCAAGAAACAAAATAAAACATGGTTGGTAGCTCATGTATTTATGCAAGTGAAAACATTCCTCCATTGACTTACTGCACTAAACTACAGTTAGTTTCAGCTGAACCAATAATAATTTGTCCTAGCCTAAGGGCATCACGTCTATGTTATTTTATGTTATTTTCAGTCTGTGTTTATTAATTAGGGTTTCTTATGAAAAATTAATTTAGCTTTTGATATATTAATCTCCTCCTCCCTCTATGCATACCCATGAACAAAGTAAATTACACTTTCACGTATGAGTGATTTAAAGTACTTTACGCTAATCGCTGTTCATAAGATTCACCCAGGAAGCTCCACATAATGTAATAATATGTTGTCATGGGCTAAGCTAGCAGGCTTCTCTAAGCACCTCTTTTCTCAGACAGAGTCATCAGTGCTCTGTGTTGCAGTTGTGAGGTTTGCTCTGTTCTTCTTGTTGCCTGCAGGAGTTCTGCTTTGTGCATCCATACTCATCTCTCTGTCTTTGTAGAAAATGCAAAGCATACAAAGAAGCCTGAAGCATTCGTGTGTGAATGCAAGTGAGTTTGTTACCTCGGTAAACCACAGGAAGACACTGTGTGAATGCCTTTATGCTACTATTATTAAGTCACAGCATTTGTACATATTCATTTTAAAACCCCTTTCTCGGTTTAACTATATAATGTGCTGTGTATCTGATTTCTTGAAATAATCCCTGCTGTCTATTACTGTCTATAATTTAACACAAAAAGATGGAGAGACATATTTGGGCCTTTTACCAACAAGTATCTGCACATTAGCATAAGAAATGTCACCCTTCAGTCAAATTTCTTCCTATACAAAATCCTTAAAAGCCATGTTTCTCAGTTCAGCAGTTTAGTTCTTATAGTAATTAAGGACAGTTTGGTGATTTGAATTTGATGTGCCTGTTGTGGTTCCATGGGTCATACAAACTCTTCCCCTTTATTCTAGAGATTCTGAGTTCTGCTTCAACCTTCTGAGTCATCTTAAGGCTGGCAAAACAAAATTACCCCTATTAGGCACCAATACCCGAGTAGCTGCAGCTACCTGCATGAGCTTCAGCAATGGATGTGTGGAACATGGTCCACTGGGGACTCAGTGCAGGTAGTGTCCCCACCCTCCCTGAGTCTGGTGATGGGCAAGTGGCTGTATCTCCCTGGTTCACTGCCTATACATTGGGGTTTTTCCCAGTGGATGAGAGGCTCGGTACCCCTTGCCTTCGGATCAGGGGAATAGGTCCTGACCGTAATATGTGCCTATGTGACGAATGACAGCCGTTTTGAGTCAATAGGTGAGATGCCGGAGAGGGCTCCAATAGGCAGTCTATTTTAAATACATCCAACTCTAAATGGATAGCCACTGAAGGAAAAAAGGTCAAAAAGGATGATGGGATTTAAATATTACCCAGATGGAGACCTGTTTAAAGTACAGTGTGTGTGTGTGTGTGTGTGTGTGTGTGTGTGTGTGTGTGTGTGAGTGAGTGAGTGAGTGAGTGAGTGAGTGAGTGAG
>NW_024582615.1:421184-426883 GCF_018398535.1 Haplochromis burtoni | reverse complement strand
AGTGAGTGAGTGAGTGAGTGAGTGAGTGAGTGAGTGAGAGAGAGAGAGAGAGAGAGAGGAGGGGAGAGAGAGTTTGTTTAGGAGCAGATGATCAGTGATACAACATGTGTTCAATATTAGGTCCATCAAACAGCGAGTGACCTTGTACTGTGAATTGTGGGAGGATAAATAAACCTGTTACAGTAGGTGCACTCATCTGTGTGCATTTGTGCACCTATGGACATATTCTTTTAGCATGATTGAAACATTGTCTCTAATAGTACAAAGCACAAAACACATAGAAGCCCCCCAGCTGGCCTGTGGCTCTGAACCCAGGACCTGTTTGCTGTAAGGCAAAAGAGCTAACCACCAGACCATTGTGCACCCCATAGTGCAAAGTGTGGTTGTCAAATATTTTTTTATATCATCCTTTACCTTATTTATTTTGAGTTTGTGTAGCCTCCCTCATTTTTCACCATAAATGTTTGAGTATCTACCTATACAGAGATGAAAAAAAAAGATTTCTCTGTTTTTTAATTTACTTATTTGTTTGTTTGTTTTATTTATTTATTTATTTATCTTCAGATCGCTATGTGCTGGTTGGTAGTCGTCATGACAGCGACCATGGAGGCGGGACTTCGGCTATTATGAATCAACTGATTGCAGCACTGACAGAACAAACCAAACGCGGATGGGTACCAGACCGTACCACTGTGTTTTGCTCATGGGGAGGCTCAGCCCTGGGAAACATTGGATCTTATGAGTGGGGAAAGGTCAGCAAACACAAGAGCCTCTGCTTTATTAAATGTCAAAGGGTCAAGGGTAGAAATGTCTGAAAATAGAAGTACTGGCAACATACATGAACACCAATCACTAGAAATATGAAGACACTTCTTGTCAAAGGAGTGTGAGGGGTTGGGTCTTAATTATGATGGTGTGATGAGTGTAATGACAACAATTATATGATTATTATAGTAGATTGAAATCATAATAGCTGGTGTGTGGTGTACATTTATGTGTTCCTTTCAGGATAACAGTGTTGTTCTGCAGAGCAGTGCAGTGGCCTATGTCAGCCTGAACTCTCCAGTTAGAGGGACAGAAGCTCTCAGAGCTACAGCTTCACCAACTCTTCTGCAGCTCACCTCAGATATACAGAGGGTAACTATTACTATGATTCCATGTACTGCTACTGTCACTCCAACATGATGTCCTGCTACAGTGTCCAGTGTTCTCACAACATACACCATATAAATTATCAGGGATCCCTCAATATTAGTAGTAGCAGCACTGTGATTCACCTAAAATATGGCAATGAATAATCGCCTCATTTCAGTGAAAGGATATAAAGCACTGGCATTTTCTCTTTTTTTCTTCTTCTTCTTCTTTTTTTTCAAAATTACAGCTGCTGCCACAGCTGCGATTTTGCCAGGTTAATGTTGAAATTTGTGTGAAAAGGTCTGCTAAAAACCACCAACTGCTAAGCACCATATTAGAGATTACCCTTGCGGTTTCAAGGGCGGTTCTGTTACTTTAAAACTATGTTGTTTTGCAAGCTCTAACCCTAAGAGGGTAAACTATAGTAAATAAGACTTAATCTTGTTTTCTATTTGAGTTCCTAGAGGCACAGTTCCCACTAAGTTGTATGTTATCAGCTTAATACTTCATGACTTTTCCCTGTTTTATAAAGGAATGACTTAAAAAATATTTTAAGCTTCAGACATCCAGATTACCCACGATCAGTTCATCTTAAAGCTCCGATCATGCATGATTAAAAGCAGAGTTTTCATATTCTTTATTTTTGTAACTGTTGTTGAAAGAACTTTCTATCTATTTCAACCCTTAAAAAAGTGCTCATAGAAGGTCTTCTCTGGATAACACACTGCTTTCATCAATGCTTTTCTGCATCAGTATCAGTTTTAATACCCATATTAAATGGTCTGTCTGTATTTGTATAGTGCTTTACTAGTCCCTAAGGACCCTAAAGCGCTTTACACATCCAGTCATCCACCCATTCACACACTGGTGATGGCAAGCTATATTGTAGCCACAGCCACCCTGGGGTGCACTGACAGAGTCAAGGCTGCCGGACACTGGCACTACCGGGCCCTCTGACCAACAGGCAACAGGTGATGTGTCTTGCCCAAGGACACAACGATCAAGACTGCCCAAGCTGGGGCTCGAACCGGCAACCTTCCGATTATAAGGCGAACTCCCAACTCTTGAGCCACGTTCGCCCCGTTATCCCCTCATCAAAGCATGTGCCAGATTTCGATGTCTCATTATGGAGAAATGAGCAGATGTAAATGCCTAAACTTTAACAAGGACCAAATATTCATGGCTGTGGAGTTGGAGCCTCTCCCAGATCGCAGAACTATCACTGATTTTCTAGTTTACAGACAAACCAAACCAGTGACAGGATGTTAGTGGTTGTGTTAGAGCTTTAAACTCACAACTTAAAGGACCTAAAGGATCCGTTGCATCTTAATGCTACTTTTGGAGATCTTTTGGTGCTTTTTTGAAACTATGTAAAGAAACAACAGCAGGCTTGTTGTAACTAATTAGAACATCTCACTATATGACCATATTTCAGTTTACTTTGCTTCTTCATTTCTATTATTTCTTTGTTTCTCTGTAATTACCCGTCACTAATCAGGATGTTAATATTTTCAATTCTGCTTTGATGTTTTTTGAGGTAAGTTTTCCTCAGAAAATTGGCTTCAGGAACAACTGCTAGCAGACTCTTAGGCAGACACACTGATTTCAGCAAGCTCGGTATTAAGAATAAAGATGGCCAGATGTTGACATGAAATACTGCCACCTTGTTTTGAAGGCCATTCTTAATGGAGTAATTTTATGCTCATTCTACACATCCATTATGATAATTCTCCCTTACGTTTAGTATAATAGAAGGATAAAAACGTTATGTGATCCTCCTCTGCCTTGCAGAAATTAGTTAAGGATATGCCTCACAGGTGTCCTCGGTTTCTTTGAAACAAGACGTCAGGGGTTTAAAGCCTGGTTGGAAAATGCTTCCGACTAGACCCTAATGCCAAATCAGCTACATTGAACTATGAGTGAGAGACAGGTAACTGAAGCCATAACAGCTTTAGTAAAATAGATGGTGTAAAAATGTTACATAACCAAGGTCCCTCTCTTTCTTCCTGAAATTAGTTGGAAGAGATGCCTTGCAGGTGCAGATTAAGTGAGACATCTCTCAAAGGCTTTGGGCAACTGCTGCAACTGCTTGTGTTACACCCCTGAAAACAGGGGGAAAAGAATCACGAGAGTGATTATGACTTGCGTCTCTCATGCAGTAGTTTATTGCAGTAAATGAACAGAAACGTTTCACATTCTGTACTGCTAAATGTCACATGGTGGAAGAAAAACACTAACTAATAAACCGAAATACTAAAGTGCTGACTATACATATACTTGAGCAGGTTTCCTGGAAAAATGGCTGACAATCGTTTTTAGCTCCTGCCGTTATCTTAATGGCCATTACACAGTACAAAACTGAGGCTCAAAACCGCCACGTATATGTGCACAAAACTGTAATATAATGCTTCTAAGGCTTACAAAACAATGAAGGATTACCTCTTAAATATCTTAACAGTGTACACATTGGAAATATATCAACTTTTAAACACTTTTACCTGAAAACGGGGAAAAGAATCACGAGAGTGATTATGATTTGCGTCTCTCTCATGCAGTAGTTTATTGCAGTGAGGAGAATGCGCGAAAGCCCCCTGGTGGAGAACAGAGACACTACTAATCGATCCCAGAAAAGGCTTACTAGCAGATCAGAGATGTATAGATTGTAGTTCTCTTAAGTAACATGAAAGCCATTAATATAACATGAAAAATAATAAACTCTTAGCAATTTTCTTACCATATTTACATTATTTTCATCCTTATATCAACAGATATCAATTAGTATTAACTGAACAGTTTTATATGCAGTAGTCCTTCAACCTGTCACACTTGTACAAGAATTCAGCTGATTATTAACCTGTTCATTTATTGGAGCTGATAATTCTTTAATTAATGATGGTTTTTTTTAACAAGCAAACCACCACTACAAGATCTTTATCAGTTTATTAGAAATGGTAAAGAAGTGAATGCTTATATATCAAGAGTAATACAGTGGTGTAGTAGACACAACGCCCATCCCATTATAAAAACAAAACATATAATTTTATGACTTTGTGCTTGCTGTATTTATTGTTTCTATAAATGCTGCACTCTCCCTGGAACTTTTCACCTTTTCCTGTCTGAATTATAAAATATATCCCTCCTACAGTGATTAAAATATTTGCCATTTCCTGAACCACTTAGCAAAAGTAGCGATATCACACTGTGAAATATACCTCACTGTATATAAAGCTGAGTTACTGACAAATTTTATTTAAAGTTTCAAAGAAGAAAGTAATTTTTCTCTAGAAATATGAGAAAAATGTTTCCCATCAGTGTTATGTAGATCTATGGATCAATATTACTGCTGCAGATCTTTAGGGCTGACCTCAGTTGAAATACTTTATATTCTGTTTACTCTACAGGAATACCTTTTTAAAATCATATGGTTGTAGTGTCTCTAAAAACAGCTTTTAAAGACCTCCAAAAAAATAGGGCTACAACTTTATTAAAAGAAAAAAAGTTTATTAATATAAAATAAAAAGATCACAGGTAAATTAAAAGTTTTAAGCACTGTGTGACACTGATAAATGTCAATCTCTCCAGCGCTGTTTATAAACCAATAACAGAAAAATAAAGGTGCTTATCAGCAAAGCAGCGTGTCAAATCTATTATATTTGGCCAAACCAAAGTCTTTTTCACTTTTTCTTGCTAATCTGAAAATGCAGGTGAAGCCTGCACCTATTCAGCTGGCCTTTTCTATTAAGCCAGACATGGCAGCAGCTGGCATCCCCTCTCAATCATCAGGGGTTTTCTTTGCTAATGTGTTAAAGGAGTTATTAAAAGTTTCTTCACACTACTCTCTAACTCTGCTATATCCTATGATGGCCAAGGTAGTCTGAAAATGAAAGCTTATTTGTTAATATGATAAATCACAGAGGGCTCACTTATTTACCAATACTCGCTCTGTTTCTGCACCATGAACTGAGCAATGGAACAGCTTTCCGTTACTTCCCTGTTAGAGTTTAAACACATTTACATGTAAATCTATATTAGCCATCTAGCTTAATAATTTCTGGAATAGAAGAACCCTTGAATGTACTTTTTACCTTACTTACTCACTAGCAACTTATTGGCTTTAAATACATTATCTACCCCTGCTGGTACTCCACCTTCTGCATGCGGTATTGCAACTGCATGTGTCCATTTCAAGCTTTAGAGAGGAAAAGTGTGAAATAGACACAGTAGACTGGTGTGTGTGAGTGTGTGTTTTACAAATCATGATATTGAGTAATGTACTGAACTTCACTGACATACACTTAAATAAAACCATGTCATAATTAGGGATGGGTATCGTTTAGGTTTTATCCGATACCGGTGCCAAACCAGCCTAAACGGTGCTTAAACCAGTGCTTAAACCGGTGCTTAAACACAAAATTGGTCCAAAAACCTCTCATGTTCAGCTGTTTTTTTGTAAAAAGATAACAATATTAGCCTTTTCTGCAGCTATAGGGCATATATGGTATCACTCTTGGCTGGAAGCAGTGCTTAAACAATGGAAAAAAACACAAACTTTGTCCAAAAACCTC
>NW_024582615.1:396513-409644 GCF_018398535.1 Haplochromis burtoni | reverse complement strand
CGTTCCTTTTAATTCCCTGCCGCGGCTTTTCACATGTTGCTTTTGTTTGAAGTGGCCGAATTTGGCCACGATAGGACGTGGTCTCCCGGCCGTAGCCCGAATGGGGCCGAGGCGATGTACCCGATCAAAGACGATGTTCTTCACAGTGTCCTCCGGCAGCTTCAGGTGGGTTTTGATGAAGCTTTGCCGGCTGGCGATGTTGAGCCGGGGGAATCTGCCGGGCGTTGTCTTTTCGACGACGGCGTCTCAGGTTTGGCTGGGGAAGCTGCACACTGGGCCTTCTTCATCACGAGATCCTGAAAGCACTGATCAATATAATCTTGGAGAGTCTCTAAACTCTCCTTGTTGTTCTCCAGGGTGTTGGAGATTATTTAGACAAATAGTGTTAGTTATAAGACAATTGATAAGTGTATTTGGTAATACTGAAGCTTAAATGAATTTGTTCAAATCTAAACTACCATTTGCTTTAATTTTCTGTCAAAATCTCCGGCGTCTGACGTCAGTTACAACATGAGTCGCTTACCTTGTCCGTCACTTACCTCCTCACTCCTCAAACATGTTTGGAACTTGGGCATTTTTAATCTGTAGCTCTGCTCTAACAGAACGTACGTACCTGGCCCCGCCTACTATCCTCGGAAACGTAAAATGATTGGCTAGAATCTAAAGTGTATCACAGCTCAGGGAAAAAAAGCACCGAAATAAAGCACCAAAATGTGCGCTGCTTTTCGGTCTGGTTATTACCGTTTATGTCAGAACCGGTGCCATAATGGCACCGGATACCGGTACCCATCCCTAGTCATAATACTATGAATGTTGAACTTCAAATGAAGTACCGTAAACATAATAAATGCACATCTTACCAATAGTTTGCGTGAGCATGGAGTGCAGTTAAAACAGTGTCACTTTAGCATGTTTACCTTTACTGTTATAGTCCTTTGTTTCACTCTTTTCATGTAATCACTGACTGATTCCATTATGCTGACAGTTTGAACATATTTTACTTTTTGGTCACAATGATGACTCTATGTATGACATATGCATGGTAATGTAGAACAAAATATAATTTTTGCTGTTGTTCCTTTTCCTTTTGGGACTGATATTTGTTTCCCTAACTCTTTAGCCTTCATGTGTGCAAATACCCTTTTTCACCTATACCATGACTATTTCATTTCATTTCAATCAATAACATAAAAGTTAAAACATGTGTGAAACGCCACAATAAAAGCAAGACTTTGACTGTTCTTTGAGATGTTGCTTGTGTGCAAGGGGGAGGATAGCACTCCTAATATGAGCTAAATATTCCCTCTCACCCCATCCCACACTTCACAGTCATATACAATCTGCATTGGCCACTCTGCTGATTAAGTATACCAGCTCAATGATTCAGCCTCCCAAACTGTCTCTTTATTCCAACCTGGGGGTGTTTTGCAGATATGATCAGCCCTCGCGGACTTCTTCCCAACTTCTACCATCTTTTTAAACTCTGAAAACTTTTGCCTTTTGAAAAAACACACCTCATCGTTACTCTCTCATTTCTTTCCTCCACCCCCACCACCACCTCTTCCCTTTTTTTTGTTTTTTCTCATTGTCCCTTAAGCACTACAACCCTCTCCCCACCTTGCTCACTTTCCTTCTATCACCTCTTAACCTTCTCTTTCATCAGCAGCAGGCTTTGCATCTCCCTAACCTCTCATTTTCCTCATTAAAATCTTTCTCTTACTTCTGCTCTACATGCTCTCTTTGTCTGTTCAGGCTATGATGCTTAGTATAATTTTTTTTAGAGTGAAGTCGTTCATCCACAGGGAAGATTTATCTTCTTGCAAATTACTAATCAGTTTCAGGTACAGGAGGTCACAAATGGATATGAGTGCAATGTCTCTTTAATCCCCTAATCTAAAATAAAGAAAAGGGCCCTGTCACATTTGGCTGTAATGAAGCTGCAGACAACCTCTGTCAGTGCCTTAAAAGAGACAAAGAGAATGTAACTTACCTTTGATCTTCTTTAAGGAAACATGTTAACACGTATCCTGCTTGGATTTATAAAAGTCATCGTTTTTTGTCAGGTTTCATTCTTCTGCGTTTCATACTTATAGCCACAGCTTCATTTACAAATGTTGTTTTTACAGTACTCTCTGCTCTGGCGTCATTCTTAATGTGTACACTGTAAATGCCAATGGGACACTGGTGGTGCTATAAATATCGCTACCTATAATTTATTTGCAGACACATTGCTCCATGCGCCTACTCTAATCTATGGGGCGTTAGCCATACCTGCAATAATTACCTGTCCAGATGCTGGACTAGCTCCTGAAAAGCAATTTTTAAAAAAAAAAAACAACAAAAAACACTTAGAGGATAATTTAATTACCTGCTCACATAACCCAGAAGGATCAAAGTTACTCTTTTCTCTGGCCATAACTTTATGGACTTTCGGTTTTCACTGCTTTGCTTATTGTACCAGACTGAAAGAGGTGCATGATGCTGTAGAAAACCATGTCATAGATTTGTCTTCTGATCAGAAAAACAAGGCCCTGTCTAGACTTCAACCTGATTGAGCTTGTGGTAGGACCTTAAGACAGTTGTGCATAGTCAAATGAACTGAATCAATGTGTGTAAAAATCTTCTATTTTAAAATGTTGACAAACTTTATATGAGGAAACAAGCTCTAAAGACTACTTCATGGAAATGGTGAACATGGCACAAAACTGTTGCCTACTGTACATGCACCTCAAGCAGATGCAGAGCAGTGTTGTCGTTCATTTACTTTAATTTGTCTACTTTGTATTTGAGTCCAGTATTTAATCTATTTTAGCTCTACTTTTGATTTCTATCGTCCCTCTCCCTCTCTCTTACTCTCTCTCTCTGGGGAGGCTGGTTCCAGCAAATCTTTCGAGTTGCGCAAATTGTGGAGCACAGAAAACTGAAAATCACATCATAGGATATTGATTTTACAAATTTGAATTTGAGTTTGATATAATACTTGAAATGGCTTCTCCTACACTCATAGTCAACAAAAACTCTTGTTGAGTGGGTGCTAGGCACATATGCTGTTATATATGCTGGGTTTGGGGAACTCTGTCAAGAATGGTTTATTTAAAAAAAAAACCAAAAAACCCCTGTTTAACACCTATAACGGTTGGAGTGAAAAGTTACCATCTAGTCAGAGAACATCTTTTGGTTAGCAGCTTTCCAAAAGTTGAGGAAATCCCAGTCCCATTAAAGAAAACACTCAAAATTTCTTTTTTGCATTTTTGGTCATTGCGTATATTAAATAATAATAATAATAATAATAATAATAATAATAATAATAATAATAATAATAATATGGATGTAAACAAGGCCACATTATACATCAAGATTTTATATATCACCTGTTTGTCTCCCCTTTTCCTTTTAAGCTTCACTGTTATTTTCATTAGTCGATCTAGTAGATAAATGTATAGTGAAACTGTAAAAATAAGTAAATAATGCTTTTGTTTTTCTTAGAAATGTACACTCTTTATTAACAAGATGCTCATCTAGCCATGTGAGTGTTGCATACAAAGCCTTTTTGGTCCCAGACAGGCTCAGCCAATGCTTTGTTACATGTAACAAATCAAAACAGCGAAATGCATCATTACAACTCTGCAGAGTGCCACTGAACTAACCAAATCATTTCTCCACTGTGTATACTTTTTGTTTACCTTCCTGTCTCCTCTGCCCTTGCCTCATACCTGTCCATTCATTGGCATTTGTGTCTCTGGCACAGTCTATCACACCATTCATCATCTCAAGTGTGTTTGAGTTGCCCCAGGTATTCTTTTCACCTTCTAGTATTTACAAACAGGTCTACACATGTCATTTATCTTGTTTGTGCAACAGCTGTAATACCTGCTACTTATCTTACTTTGCTTGGACCTGTCTTCCAAACTGAGATGCTGCTGCACTGATAGTTATGGAATGGGTGCTTGGGAACCAATTATAATAAAACTAGATACTCGTTTTGTAGGGGATTTATACCAGGAGAGGGGGCAACAGGGGGTCGAAGGACTGCGAGAAGTCAAGAGGATGAGAAACAGAGGTGGAAAGGGAGATACAAGTGGTGCTTTGGTGACTAGAAGAATACAAAACAAATGGAGAGGACCTTGTGCTTTAATTGGGTATTGTTTCAGATTTATGTTGGTCTTGTCTGCAGCTGGAGTGTGGGTGGCTTGTGGCAGGTTCCCCTATTTGAAAACAAATGGTTGCCAGTGGATAGCACATTGTTAGAGTGAAAAAAAGACCACAGTGGCAAATGGTTCATCTTCCCTCTCTCAAAGAAATGGTCAACTGTTTGTGTGTGTGTGTGTGTGTGTGTGTGTGTGTGTGTGTGTGTGTGTGTGTGTGTGTGTGTGTGTGTGTGTGTAACTGGAATTACAGGATCTTACATGTATATGTGCACTTGGCAAGTTACTGTTGTGTGATTTAAACCCCTCCATGTGGGCTTTATGTGGGCTCTATTCTGTATTGCCTACAGAAACACTGAGGTTCAAAAGTTGTTTTTTGAATCTAAATGAAAAGAATAATACCTTAGTCAGCTAAGGCTACATGAGAGTATACTAGAAGAGCAGTATAGGACAGAATGAATCCATTGCATCCAAAGTATCTGACACAAAAAATGACTACACCATGACAATATCTCAACATCCAAACAGGCGGTCATGTAGTGCTCTAAGAAGACACCAATACAAAACAGAAGCCTTGTTCTAAAGAGGAAAACGAGGATAAATAATTTAAATGCACTATGACTAGTCCTGTCTCTACTAAAGGAATTAAGTTTGCAACATTAACAGAAGGGTGTATGTAAGCGGATGTATGTAGCCCATGACTGGGCCAAACATAACTAGATCTCAGTGTCATTGCAAGTTTATGTGTTAGTTTGTTCCTATTCTATCACGACATCAGGGTTTTTCTGTATGCATGTATTTCATGAATACACTGTATTCATTTCCAGTATGCTAGCAGGTCAAAATGTAAAGCTAACCTAGGAGATTTTCAGTCCTCTTTACGAGTACCATGAATACATACACCGTGGCAAGAGGATACTGACAGAAAAAATGTTGACGTGCTGTGAAACACATTGTCATTTGCAGTGTTGGTCAAGTTACTTGAAAAAATTAATTAGTTACTAATTACTGATTACTTCTCCAAAAAAGTAATCATGTTACTTTACTGATTGCTTATTTTAGTAAGTAATTAGTTACTTAGCTACTTTTTAAAAACATGATACACAACCTGAATACATAATAAAGCAACAGACCTTTCAGCCCAATTCTATTTTTTATGCATAATCCATCATACAAAATTGAATCAAATGGAAAGCCTCTTTCTAAAAATAGTTTTATGAGTTTTAATCTTTTATTTTATGCACATTGCATTAAGCAAAAATCCAATTATATGCAACTGTCTTTGACTTGAAGAGATTGTTTAACAATTAAAACTATTTTTTGCATATAAAATGAAATAATGTTTTGTGTTTACACTCACTCTTTCAAATAGATGCAAGTAAAACACAGCAAAAAATTAATAAAATCGAAGATTCGGCGGCACTGTCCTGTTGCTCTTAAATCTATTTCCACCTGTTTAGCACGAGTGGGGAAAGTGGAGGTTTGCCCAGTGCTCATGTCAGTGGGGGGATCTGGGGGTTTCTTTATGAATTTCACATTCCCGTGGCAGCATGCTAGGTACTTGCTCAGATTTGGAGTTTAATTTTTCGCTGTAGAAAGACGTTTTCTTCCCACGCAGAGTTTACAGTGGACGCTAATGTTTTTGTCAATTTTAATGTAAGTACGTCCCCGCTTTAAACGCTGCATGGCCGTACTCTCTCCCACACTCCATATTATCCGTGGTGATCTACACACGTCTGTTGCTGCCACTGGTGTCACACCCGCTTACGTCATTGTCATTAGAAACACTCTCACAAACAAAATCACGACAGTTTAGTAACGCAGTAACGCAGCGTGCTTACGGGAAAGTATAAGTAATCTAATTACTTTTTTGCAATAGTAAACCCTTACATTACTCGTTACTTGAAAAAAGTCATCAGATTACAGTAATGCTTTACTGCCCATCTCTGGTCATTTGCTATGCTTGTGATTCCATGTGACACTAAAAGTTAAAATCGGTTCCAGTATACAGAAATGTTGTTGTAGACAGTGCAGTAAAAAAAAGATATTCAAATATTCTTAGGAACATATTCGTATCGTGGTGTTTCTGAGATAATCCTCTTAACATTCCTGGTTTGTGGTGTTTTTGTCTGACCTAATCTTCTCAGTGCATAATAGATTTCAAAGCACTAAGCTTCATGTTCATACAGATTTGGTTTTATTAATCTATTTGTCGTAAATGCACGTGAACAACTATAACAGAAAGAGGATGCTGTTCTAATGTAAAACACATAATAAAAGGTGAAGAACTCCTGTAGACACAACTATGGGAGCATTTCTGAAAAGGAGCATTTCTTCTGAAAAAGAATATATATATGAGAGAGAGAATGAGAGAGAGAACGAGAGAGAGGAATACACTGAAAATGCCCAAAAAGTCGACGCGAGTGAAGAGTAAACATGACAAAATGCCCTCAAATGTATCTACACAATGATGAAAGCACACAAAATGTCTGTGGTGACTATCTTAGTTATGGTTAAATCAGCATTAACAGTCCTGTAGTGTGCTTCTATATGTGAATGAAGAACCCTCATGGGTGCCCTTTCATTGGAAGAAAACATGATGGTGACCTGTAGGCCTCCCCCCAAGCAAGAAAAAATGACATGCCCTTTAAATGAAAAAGATGTAATGTGGTGCCTTATGAGTTGCGGTTGTAATGGGCTCAGCTGGGGAATCTGAGATGTCACCCTCCTAGTGAAATAAAAAAAACCCTACAAAAGTGCTATTTAGTATAGCATACCAGGATGCGGAATTGGATGCCCTTTCAAGGGAAAGAAAAATCACAGACAAAACAACCCTCTAGTTTGACCTCATGTATGATGAAAGATGATGTCGTGATGACTTCATTTTCAGTGGACAAATCCAGGGTGCCACCCCCTATAGGTTGTACTGTTCGGGAGAAAAATGCTGGGAAGCAACTCTCCATTGAACAAGAGAGGATGCCCTTGCAATCGACTATATAAGCTATTATGTATCTTCCATGTAATCTTGGAAAATAAGGCATCATCAAAAACACTTTGTAGGTCTCATTATTCAATTAATTTGATTTTTGGCACATTGCTGTTTATTCTTCTGAGGTAATTGTGATCGACAATTTAATGTAAATCACAACTGACAATTGAAGTTTGGGGGTCACATACATGAGCACTCTGTTGTCTTGTGGTAGTGTCTTGAAGTTGGAAGTAAGGCAGGTCATATAGCACAATATATCGCACAGATTGCAAAGAAAAGCTTGCATATTTCATGTCATGAAATACACAGAAAATTCTCAGGTGTACATTATTATATGACACCAGGTGGCATATTATGTAAATGAAAAACTAAAAAAAAACTGGAGCTAGTAGATATACATGTACATTTATCTTCAAGTGTAGTGGTCTCCTCCTCGTGTCCTTCTGTCCCTTCATGCATCAGTTTATGACTTCTCACACTGATCAAACGCACAACCCACATCCAGCCCAAACTTTTGCACATGAAATATGAGTCTGAGAAACCAAGTTTACACAATAGAAAATACTCATGACAATGTATATCTTTATGGCCCAAAGGAGCAATCATAAATACTTACCCACAGGAGAAATTTTTGTGTCTATTCCTCTCCTACCAAAAAATCTAAAATTCTAAAATCTCACACAAAGGCCATTTCAAAACCAATAAAAACGTATAATTTAAGTCATCCATAAAATGTATCTAAAATACCATAGTCCTTTGTGTGTTTCCAGAATGTTGGATTTTGAACACAATTAGCATTCGCTGTGACAAATTGTACTCTTATGCATGCTCATGAGTATGCTTCTACTGGAAAAACAATGGCTGATGCTTTAATTGAATTATAATACCATGTCAGATTTTCAAACATAAAGAAATGGATAACAGTAGGCTTGCTTTGGAATCACACTGTATATGGTAAATATGAACATCATCCACATTAGCTGGGAGGCTTAATTTATATGTCTATTTTATATGTTTTCTCACATAAAGCCAGCGGAAAGGAAGCTGATGATAAATCACCAGAATGGGTGTGTGACTTTATGGCCTTCCAAGATGGCTCGACGGCACACTTGGCATAATGTTTGAAATAGTACGCTGTTGGCAATATGTTTGAATTACCATAGTTCTTGTATTGTCAGGAAAGGCATTGTGTGACTGCGGCAGCCTCAATGAATCTGCATAATCACGAGGAGAAGCTGCTCGGTCTCAGAAGGCGTTTATGCTGCTGACAGCATGGCCCTTCCATCACAGCGACAAAATATAAGTAGGGGAATGCATATGAAAATGTGTGTTAGGTGAAGAATGACGACTGTCATTACTTGTGGCTGTGATATTTGTCAGATGCTGTGGGGTGATGCATTTTTCGAACAGGGTTTTTTTTTTCCCCCTTGTCTATTCTGCAGAAAATACTCTGCAACAAACCTATTGTTTGTAAAAAGGGGAAACAGCTGAACTTTCTTGACATTTATTTTGTTTAATAACTACCTCCTAAATTAAGGACCAATTACAGACTATTTTGTTGTATAACATAAGGCCTTGAATGGATTATATATATATGTACAGTGGGGCAAAAAAGTATTTAGTCAGCCACCGATTGTGCAAGTTCCCCCACCTAAAATGATGACAGAGGTCAGTAATTTGCACCAGAGGTACACTTCAACTGTGAGAGACAGAATGTGAAAAAAAAATCCATGAATCCACATGGTAGGATTTGTAAAGAATTTATTCGTAAATTAGGGTGGAAAATAAGTATTTGGTCACCTCAAACAAGGAAAATCTCTGGCTCTCACAGACCTGTAACGTCTTCTGTAAGAAGCTTTTCTGTCCCCCACTCGTTACCTGTATGAATGGCACCTGTTTGAACTCATCATCTGTATAAAAGACACCTGTCCACAGCCTCAAACAGTCAGACTCCAAACTCCGCCATGGCCAAGACCAAAGAGCTTTCGAAGGACACCAGGAAAAGTATTGTAGACCTGCACCAGACTGGGAAGAGTGAATCTACAATAGGCAAGCAGCTTGGTGTGAAAAAATCAACTGTGGGAGCAATCATCAGAAAATGGAAGACATACAAGACCACTGATAATCTCCCTCGATCTGGGGCTCCACGCAAGATCTCATCCCGTGGGGTCAAAATGATCATGAGAACGGTGAGCAAAGATCCCAGAACCACACGGGGGGACCTGGTGAATGACCTGCAGAGAGCTGGGACCAAAGTAACAAAGGTCACCATCAGTAACACACTACAACGGCAGGGAATCAAATCCCGCAGTGCCAGACGTGTTCCGCTGCTGAAGCCAGTGCATGTCCAGGCCCGTCTGAAGTTTGCCAGAGAGCACATGGATGATACAGCAGAGGATTGGGAGAATGTCATGTGGTCAGATGAAACCAAAGTAGAACTTTTTGGTATAAACTCAACTCGTCGTGTTTGGAGGAAGAAGAATACTGAGTTGCATCCCAAGAACACCATACCTACTGTGAAGCATGGGGGTGGAAACATCATGCTATGGGGCTGTTTTTCTGCCAAGGGGACAGGACGACTGATCCGTGTTAAGGACAGAATGAATGGGGCCATGTATCGTGAGATTTTGAGCCAAAACCTCCTTCCATCAGTGAGAACTTTGAAGATGAAACGAGGCTGGGTCTTCCAACATGACAATGATCCAAAACACACCGCCCGGGCAACAAAGGAGTGGCTCCGTAAGAAGCATTTGAAAGTCCTGGAGTGGCCTAGCCAGTCTCCAGACCTCAACCCCATAGAAAATCTGTGGCGGGAGTTGAAAGTCCGTGTTGCTCGGCGACAGCCCCAAAACATCACTGCTCTCGAGAAGATCTGCATGGAGGAATGGGCCAAAATACCAGCTACTGTGTGTGCAAACCTGGTAAAGACCTATAGTAAACGTTTGACCTCTGTTATTGCCAACAAAGGTTATGTTACAAAGTATTGAGTTGTATTTTTGTTATTGACCAAATACTTATTTTCCACCCTGATTTACGAATAAATTCTTTACAAATCCTACCATGTGGATTCATGGATTTTTTTTCACATTCTGTCTCTCACAGTTGAAGTGTACCTCTGGTGCAAATTACTGACCTCTGTCATCATTTTAGGTGGGGGAACTTGCACAATCGGTGGCTGACTAAATACTTTTTTGCCCCACTGTATAGTATGTGTGTGTGTGTGTGTGTGTGTGTGTGTGTGTGTGTGTGTGTGTGTGTGTGTGTGTGTGTGTGTGTGTGTGTTTTTGTTGAAATAAATCCTTATCTCAAGAGGCCTGGGAGCTTGAGGGTCCTGCGCAGTATCTTAGCTGTTCCTAGGACTGCACTCTTCTGGACAGAAATCCCGGATGTTGTTCCTGGGATCTGCTGGAGCCACTCACCTAGCTTGGGAGCACAGAGCACCAAGCGCTCTGATTACCACTGGGACCCCTGTTATTTTCACCCTCCACATCTTCTCGAACGCTTTTCTCAGCCCTTGGTATTTCTCCAGCTTCTTGTCGTCCTTGTCATTTGGTATCGCTACATCTATCAATACGGCTGTCTTCCTCTGCTTTTCTACCACTACTATTACCATGTGGTTAGCCACCACTATTTTGTCCGTATGTATCTGGAAATCCCAGAGGATCTCAACTCGGTCATTCTTGGACGTCTCCCATTTTGACTTCAGGACTTCCAGGCCATACTCGGCACAGTTGTTTCTGTACACTATTTTAGCGACTTGGTTAAGGCGTTCCATGTATGCCCTGCCTGCTAGCATCTTGCATCCTGCTGTTATGTGCTGGATTGTCTCTGGGGCATCTTTACACAGCCTGCACCTGCGGTTTTGCCTGGTTTGATAGACCCCAGCCTCTATGGAGCTTGTGCTCAGAGCTTGTTCTTGTGCTGCCATGATTAGTGCCTCTGTGCTGTCTTTCAGTCCAGCTTTGCAATGTCTGCAATGTTGCCTTCTGGCTGTTCGATCCCCGACTACACTTCTCTAGTCCGAACGACATTTCAATGTCATTGCTGTATATCCTGGTGGTGTGGATCAGTGAATTGATGTCTCGTTCACTCTTGGCATACAGCTTGATGCCATCCATGTAGAGGAGGTGGATGATGAATGCTCCGTTCCATTGTTGGTGGGGAGAGAGCATCTCCTTGGCAGATCCCGCACTTGATCGTGACTTGTGTTATTGGCTTGAAGTTGGCCTCTAGTGTTGTTTGCCCCACTGATTTCCTGATGAAGGCTCTTAGGGTCCTGTTGATCTTGTATAGTTCTAGGCATTCCAGGATCCAGGTGTGGGGCATCGAGTCATAGGCCTTCTTGTAATCATTCCAGGCAGTGCTCTGTATTTTTCTGACATTTCCTATCATTTCTATGTTGATGATATTCAGCTGTACATATCCTTTGTCTCACAAGACAGACCACCCTAGTTGACTGGTTATCCCGTATTACTAACTGATTCTTGATGGATATTAGAAGGAGCTATAATCATGGCCTGGAGTTTAAAACAAGGTAACAACTGGAGAGCCAGTCAAGTAATTTTTTCCTTTTGCTCATCTGGGGAGACCAGTATTTTAAATCGTGGTCTAACATTTGATTCCTCTTTGGACTTTGATTTGCACTATTTCATGTTCCTGTGTCTTCCATTTAAAGAACATTTCTAAGCTGCAAGCTGTAGTATCCTCTAAGCAAAGAAAAATGCATTCTTTTCATGCCTAGATTATTGTAACACATTATTTAATGGCTTAGGTAAATAATTTTCTTTCACACCTCCAAGTGATATAAAATGTTGCAGCCAGTTTCCTAAGATACTCAAGCAAGCAAGCTCACATTACTCACATTTTGTTCTCTTTACACTGTATTCCTGTTGATTTTAGTATTTGCTTTAAAATCCACATACTTACATTGACAGCACAAAATAGACAAGTTCCAGACTAATATCTCAACTCCTTGTTCAATACACTGCTCACTGTCTGCACTCATGAACTCAAAATCTATTAGTTCTCCTTTGTCTAAGACTGAAGACTAGGGGAGGTACAGGCTTTTAGACTGTGGCACCAAGGCTGTGTTTACCACTTCAGCTCCACTTGCTTTTAAAAAGCAGTTAGAATATTTTCTGTTTAATCAGGCCTTTTGTGGACTTTTTTCCTGTTTTAACATAGTTCTCTATTGATGTTGTGCTGGTGATTTTATTGTACAGTGTTTTGTGACTTTGTCTCTGAAAACTGCTTTATAAATAAACTTAACTCATTTATTTACCTATTTGGAAAGTGTAACACTTAGTTAGGCCTTAAATTATAGTTTATGGTGTCCCATTAATTGCATTAGTTTTCAGTGGAAATGAAAATGAATAAAGTGATATTTAAACTAAAGTTGAAAATATGTGTGCACATGAGACATATAAAATGTATTTCTAGATTACATTTAAATTCCCTGTAGATCGTTTTACATTCAGCAACACTGTTTTAGCACTAAAGTTGTTCATCCAAACACTGTGTCTGCTTCTCGGCATCTTCCTTCTTGAACCCTGATGTTTCTTTTAGGTAACACAGAAGTGAATAAGTAACGGAAGAAGACAACCTTTAGTCTGTTGCAATCTCTTTGAGCCTTTCCCTGCTCTATTTTTTGTCTATTTAATATCCCAGTCACTCATTTCTGAGTGGCTTGTATATGCATTTTAGTTCAACAGCTGCAAATTGCTTTTTCAAAGACCACAGTCTGGAACGGAATTATTATTATCATCATAGACATAATGCAAAATTGTTTTTGTCATTGGCACTTTCTTGCAGCGCATTGCATTTTGATTATTGTACACCGTCCTTCCCTGTTACACTCTGCTTATTTGATGTGCCACACTGCTGTACACTGAGTTTACAAAGAGTTATTTTTTTTTTACATTTTATATGTGTGTGTGTGTGTGTGTGTGTGTGTGTGTGTGTGTGTGTGTGTGTGTGTGTGTGTGTGTGTGTGTGTGT
>NW_024582615.1:358215-396493 GCF_018398535.1 Haplochromis burtoni | reverse complement strand
TGTGTGTGTGTGTGTGTGTGTGTGTGTGTGTGTGTGTGTGTGTGTGTGTGTGTGTGTGTGTGTGTGTGTGTGTGTTACTCTTTATTTAGAACTGTTTGCTTGTCTGCTTATTATAGAAGGTTGATTGCTGGGAAAGCAACTTGGGGATAATGATCTGTTATCTTTCAACTTAATAATAAAATGACATCTGAGTTTATCACAGTTTCTAACAGTTAACATAAATGAAATAAAACTATGAAAGGCAAAACACTAAGACACGTTGTGGGAAAAGAGCCATTGATTAACAGTAACTAATGATTAAATTCAGAGTGGTGTATAAACACATAGTGAGTTAAAAAAAAAGAATACTAGTTTACCAAAAGTAAACCAGCAGTCTGAGAGCAAAGTGCTCTGTTTGAGTGATATGGCACTTTAATATAAGATGGGGCCTGATTCTTCAAGGACTTCTATGTGATGAGATGGATTTTAAATTTGATTCTGCATTTAACAGGGAACCAACGATAAGAACCCACTGCGCAAAGTGACTTCGGAGTGATGTGTTTTATAAGACATTTTTGGACGTACAGTTTTGATCCACTGAAGGGGTTGTTTAGTATCACCAGGCAATGTCCTTTTTTTCAACGTCTGCTGAACTCCTAGTGTTGATATCCCTGGGATCTCAGTGTACGGGTTATTTATAGTCCAAATTCGGTCATTGTGAATGTCTTTTCAATGTCAAACGTAGACGTCCAAAAATGATTTATAAAACACATCGCTCCGATGTCACTTTGCACAGTGGGTTCTCATCGTTGGTTCCCTGTTAAATGCAGAATCAAATTTAAAATCCATCTCATAGAAGTTCTTGAATAATCAGGCCCCTCTCGTTTTTGTTTTCTGTACAGAAACAGTATGTGTGAAGGAATGCAGAGTGATCAGTAGACATCTCTAAGATGTTGTGTGCTCTTGAGCTAAATAAAAAAGTGAGCAGCTGCATGGTGGATTTCAAGCAGAAATGTCCCTAGCTTCTCACAGACAGCTTGCACAATGTGCACATCAACAAAGACTGTCGAGCAGATAGTCAAGTTCATACATACACACTAGTACAAACATCTCGTAGTCCTGCTACTGATCACAATCACATTCACTTCCTCTTACAAAGCTCTTCACAATACAACAGGATGCCAGCCTCACTAAAATAACAATGAACTATATAATGCAAATGCTCTTTTAAACTTCTTAAACATATTTACTCCTTTTAAAAAGGATTCGAAGAGTTTTTCTAAATAATTTATCCATTAGTACTTTACATTTTAACATGCCTTTCAACGTTTTTTTTATTCTATTTTAACAAATTTTAAGAAATGACAGTTCTAACCTGGTTACAAAGAAATAAGTTGATTGTTAAAATAAATGAACCAGTTAAAGAAAAACAGGATAATTAAAATAACACACAAAAAAATCCCACATGTACTGAGTAAATCAATAGACTAACATATAATAAATTGTGTTTATTTATAAATAATCCATATTCATATGTATAACAGCAATGTTGATATTTGTAGATTAAAAAAATACATTTATTAACCATGTAAACTCCCTGCACCTGTCATAGACAACCACATGACGCCAAAAAACATTATCCACCCCAAAGTTCAAATGTTGAACGTCATATAGATATCTAAGTTGGGTCATGGTTGGACGTCCAAATTGGTAGATCTCCAGAATTGGTCATGGACCAACAAACCCAATATAGATGTGATCTGCACGTCTATTCTGCTTCCCACTAAAGACTGGATGCCAGATCCAATGTTAGTGAGAAGAAAAATAGTCATGTTCTAGTCCCTGTCAGTACTTTTGCTGGACATTCTGGATCAACTAGTGATTTAAGTCAGTGTTTACCAAATGTTACGACATTTTGGTAACAGGATGTTTCTAATTTTAGATATACTGGAAGAAATGGAATAAAGCAATCCTACATATTTGTTCAATATGGTATTGAAAGATATATCCTGGTCAAAAAAGAAGCCAAAAACATCATCATCAAGGTCTTTATTTTTTAAGATATTCCTGTAGTTTAACTAACTAGTGTTTGTTATCTGGCTTCATTGATAGATAAGGTTGAGAATCATCTGCATAGCAGTGAAAATGTGTGCTATGCCTTTTGATGATACTGTCTAAGGCATAGGTGTCAAACGCTGGCCCGCGCGCCAAATTTGGCCCGCAGCCTAATTACATTTGGCGCGCGAAGCCATACCAAATTACTATTAGAGCTGGCCTACTGGTATTATACAGCTAATATATATATTGTTTAGTATTAAGCTTTTCTTGTTCCATATTCAGTTTTTCAGCAAAACGTGTTTGAGTCCATAAGAAAAGATTCATTCTCATATCTGGAGGAATAAATATATTTCAATAAATATTAACGTTAGCCTGCAACTTTGTTCCAGTTTTGAATTTTGGCCCACTGTGTATTTGAGTTTGACACCCCTGGTCTAAGGGAAGCATGTGTAGTGTAAAAAGAACAGATCTTAGCACAGAACCCTGTGGAACTCCATAATTACCCTTAGTGTGTGACGAGGACTCTCCATTTATATAAACATGTGGAGTCTAATAGATAGATATGATTCATCCTAGTTTAGCACAGTACCTTTAAAATCACCAGCATGCTCTAATTGCTAATAAAATATGATGGTCAACAGTATCAAACATTGCACTGAGGTCTCTCAGGACAAGCTCAGTCCACTCTCAGGAAGATCATTTGTAACCTTCACTGATGTGGATTTTGTATTGTGATGAGTTTGGAAACCTGAGTGAGACTTTTTGAATAAACCATTCCTCTGCAGATGACCGGTTAGCTGTTTTATAACTACTCTTTCAAGAATTTTGAGATAAAAGGGAGGTTGGAGATTGGCCTATATATAATTAGCTAAGACAGCTGGGTCAAGTGATGGTTTTTTAAGTAACGATACTGAGTGTGAAGCACCTTTGCTGTCAGATTACGATGCATTAAAATGGTTCTCTTTTACCATTATTTCCCAACATGCGGCATATGCAAGCATTATATTATCCCAAGAATAAAAACTGACAAAAGTTTGAATAAAATCCCAGGTTTTCCAAAACAGGCTTGAAAGCATATGCACCCTGACAAGGCTGTTAGAGTTCAGAGTTTTACATTTGTCTTTGAGTTTTTGTTTTCATTTACCGTTAACACTACAATGCACTAAAATTTCTTTGATTAGGTTTAGGCAAAGAAAATGGTTCAAATACACCATTTCAAAGGCTAAAATACTCCTTCCATTTGCAACAGGTTTTCCAGACTAATGCATCCCATAAAAGCCTTGACACCAGTCTCATTAACTGCCCCACTTGTCACAGCATCAGCACGTGACAGTCTGAGAGTAGAACTGGGTTGGATTTTATGGTAAAAACAAAAGTGGAATATAAACTCTAACAATAATACAGCCTTATTCAAGCAAGAACAGCCTCAATATACTCACCCCAAAGATTATCTAGTTTCAAGCTTTTTCGTTCAAGTCCAGCAAGCCATTCTTTGTAGCACATAGGATTTTGTAGACTGGTAGAGTGGTATTGAGTGGTAAGCTGAGATCTCAAAATGATTTCACTCTTCTGTTATCATAGCAGACAAAGAAATTAAATATTGATTCCCGGTGTGGCACCACAGGCTGAAATTAACCATTCTCTCTGCTCTCTCTCATTCTTTTCCTCCCTGTTCACTTGCTTATTCTGTCTGTCCTCCCATTGCATCCCAATTTTTATACCTCCCTATCTTATTATTCCCTCTCTAAAGTACTCTCCTCTCATTCTGACTGTCTGTTTCCCTTTCCCCCTCTGACACTCTTTTAATGCACTGTGACTGCTTGTAATAGAGAAAAGCAGAGAAGCTGTACATGGCATGACTTTAAATCTTTTCCCTAGCTGATAGAATGATAGTGTGCCTCTCTATATAATTCCATATTGCGACTTAGTTCTTTTTTTCTACTGGGACTCAAAAACTTCACAGACCTTTAAAGTTCTGAGTAAATGCCATAACCTCAGGTCATCCAAAAATCTCAAAGTAGCCATGTATTTTTCTAAAACCTTAGTTTGATCAAAACAAGGCTAAGAGGTTTAGACAGATTGTCATCCAATGCAACAAACAAACAATACACAAAATGTTAAAATATATTTTTTCAGTACAGAGAGTGTAACATTGTAGCCAAAGTTGTACTCAAAGACTGTGCTTTTATGTAATGCAGATTGGGTCCCTTTAAAGTTCTCATGGTTAAATCCATTCTTTGTTATATCTGCAAATATTGTAATTAAAACACAATTAGATTATTGTATTCCAAATTCTATAGTGATCTATAGTGCTACCCCCTGTAAGGCTTTTAAGTGTCATGGGTGACCACTCATAAATGTAAAGTCATTGTCTGTCAAATGCCATAAATTCAGTAATGCTAATGTGTTCTCTAATCAGGATTTTGTGCAAATCAAGTTCAAATGAAGTTCATTTCAATATCTTGCTCAGCAACACTAATCCATTATAATGCACAAACAACAAAAAAGATTTGCAGACAGCTATATTTACACATCTACAGTTATAATGTGAATTTAACTTGATGAATGAAGAAAACAGTAAGATGTTCTCTGTGTAATCTGTACATTGGCTTCAAAATGTTCATAGAGTTTAATTAATACTTCAAGCATTGACATTATACATTGGAAAAGCATTGATTGCAGAGCAGTTGAATGAACTACAGTTTATGTACATTAGAGCTTCTTCTATTGTCTCTGCTTCTGATGTTTGCAGCAGTGGGATGTTTGTCTCCCTTTTCTGGTTCTGAGCTATACAAGTTTAGACTGCAGTCATTATGACTTCAGGTTGAGTAAGATTTGACTCATATATCTGGTGACTTATGATATTTAAAAATACCTAAAACCTGCTACAGGCACATGATATGTAGTGTCAGTATTATGTAACATAATACATTTGAAATATTGCAATATTTTCTTTTAGGGTAAACAGTTTTATGCTATAATTACTAATTTTAGTTTGTGTTGCTTCACTCAGTCATTCAACAATGCTAAGCAGCTGGGATGATGGTACCTTACTCATGATGCTATCGGTCATGTAAAAAGTGTCAGACAACAGCCGCTTGTGTTGTCTGATTTGCTTTATATTTCGTTGGCAGGTTGCAGGCAATTAAACATATCCTGAATTTATGAAGTACTACTGTTAGTCAGTGTTTGTATAGGGACACAGCTGAGCTGTGTAGCCAAAGACTTCCCACTAAATCTAGTTACTTTGTAAGAACACATCCATAGTTAGACGTAAATGTCAGTGTGTC
This sequence comes from Haplochromis burtoni, assembly GCF_018398535.1. Lineage (NCBI taxonomy): Eukaryota > Metazoa > Chordata > Actinopteri > Cichliformes > Cichlidae > Haplochromis > Haplochromis burtoni. The sequence continues at coordinate 391,166 of NW_024582615.1, read as the reverse complement.
AACTTTAATTACAAGTATTTTTTTTTAAGGGAAAGACAAAATACATGTAGTCTAACCAACTTATTTTACTGAAAGACATTTCAACTACAGATTTCATCCAACAGGTTAAACTGAAGACTGAACATATTCCTATATGTAATCATTATCTTCAGCTAGGCTAGTCTGCTTAATTCAACAGAGGAGTCGTCTCAGTGTGAAAAAAATCATATTGTAATAAGACTATATTGAAATAAAAACACATTTGTCAAATAATTTACCATGTCAGATATGCCATGACAATTTCAGCAGAGATCTTTCATGGGCCAGTCGTTATCACAAACAAAAATAGATCAGGCATGGACCCTCTGGAATACATCCAGGTGTTTCAAATCAAACAAGATTGCAGATGTGGTCAAATTAGTCTCCCTTCTTACTGAAAATATCCAATAATCAATCATCTACACAGAGGTAGTTTTTTTTTAAGTGGCCATTTGTGCATTAGACTATTTAAGCTACTCCAATGGGCCACATATAAAACCTCCCCAGTGTTGCAGAATCAGTGACTTTCTTCAACTCCAGTGTAGAGACAGACTAGTTTCCCCTCAAGAGAGTCGCCAACCCTGCTTGGTGAATTTGTCGTCCTCCCTGCTTGGCATAGCAATAGCTCTCTGGGTTGACAGTTGCATTCAAAGGTAGTAAAGTGAGCATAGCAGTGACCAGACTTAGACATGTAATTGACTGTAGGCTTGTCTAGCATTATTTCTCTGGAAGAAGAAATGTTAGGTCTTATTACTTCATTTTAGTAAGGTATTTTTAACTAAGCAGCTATAAAAAAAATACTGTCAAAAGATTCACTGCCAATCATTTATTTAACAAATGAATTCAACTGACCAATGGCCGGTCTGACCAGTCTTTCTGGCATTTCCTTTATAAGAAGAATCTGTCCAACAACACATATTTGTCCAGGCTTCTCAAGTAGTTTAACACGACCATGTTAAGATCTCAGTGCACATTGGCCTCATACATAGGGATGCTCTCCCAGTTTCCCAGCTTTTGCTGTAGTAGAGTGTATTTGTTTTGTTGATAAAGCTTAACTTTTAAGTTTTCTTCCTTGATTGAGCCACAGAGACTGTCATTGCATGGAATAATTTCCTCCAAAACAAAGAAGAAATCTGAAATGGAGTGTTTTTTTAATCCAACAGCCTTCACATATAAACCTTTGCTTGAATTCTACACTAATACATGGCTTTCAATAAATGAAAAGCCAAATACTTAAGTCAATACTGTGATAACTGTGTCCTCTGTGTACAAGTTCGTTGTTATGATTCTCAATCAAGTTTTAAATTGTACACACATGAACAAGCATTCAGTCCCACCCTGTTAACTCCCACAATCAGCCGTAAGTAGGTAATGAAATGCACTGCATGAATATTGATATTCATGTGGATGTTCTTGTCCTTCCAGTCTTTTTGTGGAAGTAAAAAAAGAAAAAAGTGTGTGATTAAAGGGAAATTTAATTGTGAGTCAAGGTTGGAGGTATTATTTACTGGCCTTCATTCAGCTGGAGTGGTGATGTGTCACAGCAGCAGTTAATGTTTAGAGAGCCACTGCCTTTAGAAAGAATAAAACAGAAAAGGTTGACAACATTGTGTCAATGGCAGTGGCGGGGATGATTGGACACCAGAACACTTTCCCCTTGACAGACCTTGATAAAAGGGAAACTCTAATTAAATGCAATGTGACAGAAGAACACAGTGACATCAGGCAGGCACAGAGGATATGGACAGTTGAGATAAGCCTCCAGTTGATTGACTGTTGCATTCTGTTTCCTTCCGCTACCCACTTTAGTCTCGACAATTTCTGCAACAGCAGCTGTGTTGTTCTTTCAATTATGAGCAACGCCAGAAAGCAGTCAACCCAGGTGACAAGCCACATGTTAGTGGTGAACTGTGACAAAAGCTTGAATTGTGCAATTAGCCATAATAACACCCTCACCTCGTCCAGCCCCCATCTAAGCACTAAACTATACTTAGTAGAATTTACACTTGTACTTGAGAATTCTTATTAGTGTCAGCCTTGAAACTTTTTTTCATACCTGGCAAGGTGATTTAAATATACGTACAAAAAACTGAATGACTTGTACATGTTCCTTTGTGTAAACAGGTTCCTGAGATATATAGAATTTTAATGGTCTTTAACTATGTGCTTCTAGTTATCATTTAAGTTACATTTTGAGTGAATAGGGTGCTAGCTGCCTTATTCAAATGGTGTACGTCAACAATATTAAGGCTCTATGGCTTAAGGACAGATTTTTTTTTAAGTTTTAAGTGTTTTAAAGTGTTTTAAGTTCTGGCTTGTGTTATGTGCTATCTGAAAGTTTTTTAAATGATAATAGCAGTGGTGTGCAGTTATTGTTTTACATTAGTTGTAGAATTATGAATTATGGACTATATAATTTTTATTTAAAAAAAACATACTTGTAAATTATCCAAGAATAATCATATATGCAATTGTTCTTTTTCCCATTTTTTCACCATACCTAATATAAATATCCAAATACAACCATTTTTCATCCTGTTTTCTTAGCATATCTTATCACAACTGTATCTGTGTTACAGTATAATCACCTCTGTTGATGAGCTAAGCATGTTTTTGGACATAAATCGCATGTAGAATATGTTCGCACTATATTTCTACATTGCAAAGTGTTTGGAGCTGGAAATCTTTTCTGGAACATAAACTGCCATTTCAGCTTGAACACCGATGGAAGACGGAGATAAAAGTTAGTTTTTCACTAAAAAATATCTAAATTCATATTAGTTTCATGGCTGAAGCTAATGACAACTGTCAGATATGGGTATATGTCTTGCTAAATACAATATTGTGCTTGGGGCCCTGATGATATGAGACTGTTATTGTAGATAATTGCACATTTCTAGCTTTGACACAGTTCACTACCACTAACATGAGACTTGTCACCTGGTTTTATTGCTTTCCGTGTTATTTGCTATTGAAAGAGAAGCAGCTGCTGTTACAATAATTGTAGAACATTGGTTAGTGGAAGGAAACCACTTGAGGAAAATTGTAAATAAGTTTGATTTAGTACCCTAATAAAGACAAGTCAAACATTATTATTCAGCACCTGCAACCACATTGTAGTTTTAATGAGCTTAATAAAATGAGCTATGGTTTAAATACGCTTTTTTTTTCTTTTCTTTTTTGTTTTAGTAATCCAATATACACTCATCAAAAACTTTATTAGGTCCACCTGTTCAATGGCTTGTTTATGCAAATATCTAATCAGCCAATGGCAGCAACTAACTACTTTTAGGCATGTACACATGGTCAAAATGACCTACTGAAGTTCAAACCACGCATCAGGAAGAAAAGTGTTTTAAATTACTTTACATGTGACATCTTTGTTGGTGCCAGTCTGAGCGCTTCAGAACTTGCTCAACTGCTTGTGTTAGTTGTCATGATGGTAGGATCAGAATTTGAAGTAAATAGCAGGAAAACATGGACCAATCATCGTATGAATGGTTCAAGCTTACGGTGGTGGTATGATGATTTATGGGATATTTATGGGTAGTAGTGTTTTTTATACACATTACCAAAGCTGGTGTTTTGCATAAAACATATCCTATATTGATGTATTATTTGTTCCACTAATGTGAGTGCATTGGGGTCATAAAAACTGCGTGTTTGGCACAGGTATACTTTTTTTTTTTAACTTAATTGTAGCAACTCTGAGAGGATTAATGACATTTGTTTTATTCTACACACTTTCATGTCCCAGTGACCATTTAAAGTGCACTTATTGCACTTTGCACATTTATTTAGTTGAGAGCCCAGTCTTGTTAGACAAAAAATATCTGCCTGGCATGTTACCAAAATGACTTCTGAGTGGCGAGACTTCCCTCTGAAGACTTTGCTGTCTCTCCTCTTAGTCTTTCCACCAATTAATTTTCTCTTCTCACTATGGTTTTATTCCCATTATTCTTTCCTCTTCTTTGTTAGAGGCAGTTGCTGAGTTGTATTCGTGGCGGAAACTGCCCTGGACCCAACGTCAGCTCACTGCAGTTGCCTGGAGATGTGGGTTTCTTTGCCAACCAATTGGCCGTGCCTACCATGGAGTTTGCCTTTGAACAGACTAGAGCAGAAGAGGTATGTCTAAACCAAAAGACCCAATTATTTTATTTCCATTTTTCTTGTGACGCTCATTGCTTTGATTTTATGCCATGCTACGTTGTCCCTTGAGATCAGAGGAACTACCATAATACAAGGCACGGTCACACCTTGTCTTTTAGTTTCTGATAGTAAAAATTTCCTCATTAGAAGCAAAACTTGTCTTTGAGAAGGTACATTTACCTTTAACTTACGACAGACACAAACTACTTAAAGTGCATGCTTTAATGTTTTAGCATGTGAAACAAAGTCTGTATGAATATATACCAGTTGTGTGACTGAAGTAATTACTTCATCCCAGCCTTAGTTTCACATAATTAATCTAATATATACAATATGCACTGAGACGATAATGGAAAGTATTAAACCAAAAGGAGAAGAGTATTGTTTCAGTTTGTGTGAATTTTCTTTTAAAGAAAATCTAGTAAGGACCCCATCTGTCAAACTCTGTTAAATTGGAGTGGCAGTCAGAGGGAGATCTACCACAGGGCAGTTCATATATACAAAGACAAAAAAGTGGACTGGATCTAAAATTAACGACTTTATTACATTACACGATTTACATTTTAAGACATTTTTCCAGCTATGTCACATGACCATATGTGGTACACTGTGATAACAACCATATGCAGCCCATATAGTGTCACTGCCAATATGAAGAACGTTTTCAAACTTAAGCAGAGTACAGTATAGCTTGTCTCTTTTGTAAGGAACAAATGCACATCATAGTGCTCACAAATTATGCATGCCCCCATTTATTTCCATTAAAAATGCAGTATTGATGTTTGTTGCACAGCCTTGGGATGGAAACACAGTGATTTAGCCTCAGCTTATCGGCCCACTCAAATTTGGAACTTCTGGCTAGGACGGCAACTTTGAGCTTAATTAGTGCGAGAGATCTTCATGATGTTTATCTGCCCTCAAGGTGCCTTTACAACCTGAAAATAATAGGTGGTGGAGAGTGAAATCTGCATCACTGGGTTTGTTTAGGAAAGACAAAACCTAAATTAAATTAAAAACTATCTGTAAACAAACCTGACTCTGTTAGGGAACACCCTATATCCATATATTAGTAACGGCTTAATAGCATTTGGATTGAACTCCAGCATTTAAAATCGGAGGGCAATAAAATTTCCTCTACTGCTTTATATCTTAACCGGGTCTCTGGGGAAGCTGAGACAGACAGAAGAACCTACACAGCTTCCATTTATAGTTAATTTCTCCACTTGTAGAAATGCTCAACATGTTTTAGAAACTGAATTTTCTCAAGACAGTTCCGAATTACTTTCAGATTGACTGTTCAGTCTGGAGAAGGAGAAAGACTATTCAGCAGCTAAGCTGCAAGTTTAATGGCAGATCATGGTTGATAGAGTCAGTGAGGAGTCAGTGAGCTTTTGGGAAAATAAGAGACTAATTAATAGTCAACTATTCACTAACTACAAATTTTTAAAAAAACAACTGTATGTTATTTTTAGATTCAAGTATGTGTTTATCCCAGGTATATGTTCAAAAAGAAGAGAAACTGCTACTAACATTAGCACTAAATATGATTATAGCCAAATATTCTGTCCAATTAGAGTTAATACTTAGCTACTGTGTTGCTTTCCTGGGCTGCTTTGCAAGTAAATAAGATTCATTAGTGTTAATGGTGTTAGTGTTTTATTGATTGTTTAAATCTGGCTTTCGTATAAACCAGTGTCTGTATTGCCTGTGTTTTGTGTCATGTGTAGGCTGTGTGCAGGCAGGATAGGAGGAATGATGGACCCAAAATTGTAGACTCAAAACAAAGATTTATTACTAAATGACAAAAACAGGAAACTGGCTAAACTGGAAATACATAAACTAAACTGGCAGGCAGATGGACAGAACACACATCCTGGGATGGGATGTATTAAAGTATTCATATAAGGACATGGACATGGATTATATAAGAAAATGCAAAACTAATGTACATTTAATGGCATGCAATCATTTATACAGATCTTTTAAAAAAAGATAGTTGCTGTGGGGGGCTTTCCCAAACTTAAACACAATGCTTCCACCCTGCAGCAGCCATTTGAAACATGTTCCCACACTCGTTTTACCATATTCACTTTTTTTGCAGATGTCGGCATATTGAACAGTAACACGATTACAAAAAGTGGGAAACAGTACAACTTCTGCAAGCAACAAATGCTTAATGCACCTACATGTATTTTCAAGACATGCTGATTTAATATGCGGGATTTATATTTCCTTCTAATGGCCAATTTCTGCTTTCACAGCGTGACCACATCTTTAATAGTGTTCTCCCACGAGTAATTTTAAATAAATTCCTGTTCGTATGGGACAGTTTAGCTTCCACACCCTCACACTGAAATGAATGGATATGTATTTTCTGAGTAGTGCGAGCTGGAATAACAAGAGTTATATAATATTTGTTACAGAGATCTCATATGAAAAGCGATTTTCCTGCCACAGTAAAGTTTTGCAGGCTCTAACCGCCTATATTTCTCTGTAACCTTACTGTCGTTGCGCATATTTCCAACTCCCAAGCAGTTAAAACACCTGTGGAGTTCACCCTAAATACAAGCACAAACAGGAGTCATTTAGATCTACTTCTAAGAACAAAGATGTATCCAAAATGTGTCACTCTGAGATGATAATACAAAATGAAATTTGTTGTTTACATTATAAATAACACGTCTAACTGTGAAGGTAAAGGTCAAATATTCAGTAGGACAAAAGTACAGTTCAGTACAAGAAAGTACAAAAGTAACACTGTTTATTATTTATATTCCATTGCATCTTCATTTTGCTGCTCAAAGGGCTTTTGATATCTGCAGGCATCCTTCATCAATTCAGTTCTACCTATATAACAGCAGTTGCCGTGCGCTTTACATCGTAAGATAAAGACGACACTGTATTATATAGAGAAACTCTGAGAAAGAAGAAAAAAACTTTTAACTGGAAAAAAATCTGAAACGGCCTCAGGGAGGGCGGGTAAATACTGCAACTGTTTGGAGTGAGGGGAAGCAAAGAGGAGAAACAAGAGCATAAAGATACGACAGTCAACATCAACAAAAATAGCAAGCTCTAAACCAGCTGTTATTACTGAGAGTTTGTAGGAAAAAGACCTGGAAACATTTATAGGGAGAGGAGACAATATGGAGAGTAAAGGAGGGGACACCATTAGACCTGGAAACAGAAGTTCACTATGTATCAGCACTTGGGAACAGTGAGTTAAAAGCTGCTTTGTCAGTTTGGATTTTTCTCCTCAACAACAGTTTTGACAATCGAGGCCCAAAATGCCACAAAAAAAAAAACCTTAGTGCACAGGAAATGTTTATCTCAAATTACCCTCGGTTATTTTTAACAATTGTAAATGTCATCTCTTTTCATTCTGTCAAACACTGTGTTAGTCATATCTCTTATTTTTCTCCCACACACTGAACACAGATTGTGTTCTGCTCTTAGGCTTTCCCACCATTACATATTATCAGTGTTGTCATGGTGAATGGCCCTGATTTTGAAGAGGTGGGAGTGAAGCTGTGATACGACCTGACTTTCACATTCTCTTCAGTCAGTTGTATTTAGAGCTAGCATTTCAACAAAGGTGGGGAGTTGCAGTAAGCATAAAAAACAAGCAGCTAAAAATATTAACTGATTACAAGGGGTTTAGTACATTTGGTATTAAAAGGTCAACAAAATATTTTTCAGGGATTCCCTGAATATAGCTCGAGTGAAAATGAGCAATTGTGTGTTTTCCATTTGTTTGGCCTAAAAATGTAAACATGTAACATAGGACATACATTCAACCACAAACTTATAAGCTGTGTTTGGGGGAAAAAGTTAGGTTTTGTTTTGCTGTTTGGCTTCACTAGAGCTAATAAAGTATAGGGTTCACCGAATGATTCAAAAGCCAATTTTCAATAGTGGAAAGGACCTAATTGTCATCGAAATGACAAATTTGATCTTAGCACTGGTTTCATGTCTGTTGGTACTGTGCCATACCATGCCATAATCTCATCGTGCCCTTCTGATAACTGCAACAATCCCCGTGCAAGGTTTAGGAAAACATGTGATTGAGCATCAAGCCCATCTGCCAACCCTCCATATTCAGTGGAAAACCAGTTACATGCAAGTTCCTCATTGTTCATTCTGGCATCACCTCACCGCTAATGGTGGTGGACAGGTCTTGGCACAGGCATGCTTTCTCTGAAAGGAACACAACCTCATTCTTGCCCTAGCTGAGCTTTTAGCTGGTGCATTGACATCCCATCTGAGACTTTTGTCATGCAGTCAGTGATGCATGTCTCGACCCACATCAAGAGGGAAAGGGCAAGAATAGCGCATTGTCATGAACATGAAAGTAGCTGGAAGGTAAAATTCCTTTCATATGCAATATAAAATGCTATATATGCAAACTGCTTTTGTGCTGAAGTTTGTTATTTTCAAACCCTCTTTGATGACTAGAATTAATATTCAGTCTCATCACTGGCAATACAGTTACAATTATGTGTGTGATATGAATCAATGACATACCACAAGTAGGAGAGAAAAAAAGACATATGTACGCATAACAACTGAAATGCTTCATGTTTCTTCTTTTTGAAAGATTATTAAGGCAAACATTGTTATTAATTTATGATAAGTACATTAAATTGTGTTGATCCAAGTAGATGGTGTACTGTGTAGCTATTTGCTGATCCATGAAACCAAACAAAACTGTAAAACAAGAACAATAAAAAGGCAAAGAATTAATATGTATATATCTGCTTTTTCTGTGCAGAGTTTGCAATTAAAATATAGTGATTATTATTTGCCCACATTAGGCTCCTAACAGAAAAAGAAAATAATAGGCACTCACTTTTCTGTGTGTTTATGTATGTGTGAGACAGAATGTTTGTGTTTTCCAGCTAAAAGCTTTAGAAGAGTGAACCGAGTTGGGCGAAGATTACAAAGTATACAGGTGTGCATACTGATCCCATGTAGGCAATAAATCAAAGCAGGTACATATGGCTCCAACTGCGTGGGTGCATTTCTGAGAAACCTCTGCTTGGTTTCCAACTTTGTTCAATATTCCGAACAGGTCACTATACTGTGTGTGATCCACTGTGTTTGTAATTGCATTCATTCATCCTCATATGCTGAGCAAACAGAGTTCTGTGCTGGTAATGTGTTGGGGAAACAACCAGATGTTGTGCACCATTGCTGTGGTGTTCATGACAAAAGTGTGGCTCACTGAACATTTGTTTTCTCATTTAACATCTGTTTTTCTTTCACTCTATGGTAGTTTTCATCTCTTTGCACTCACAGTGCTCCCTAAAACGTCCTTTTGTTATTCACCGCCTGCAATATTTTTACAATGATTTTTAAAAAACATTTGCGTGTTTTGTTTTGAAGTCTGAGTAGATTTAAACCTGTTTTATGTACAAAAACTGAGAAACATGTTCTGCTGTGAGAGAATGACGTGACTAAATTTATTGAGATGAGCTATATAACACATTATTTGAATAATTCATTGTTATGTAATGTAATACGCTCAAAAATCTCCTTCAGCATATTTTTCTTCACTGCCATGTGCAGAAATCTGGATGTAAAATACCATCCTGTTCGGGGCTACGTGTGGGAGTCATCTTTGACATGTGTCATCAGGCAGTTGCCTTGGCTTTGGGGACCTGGAAGAGAACTCAGACAGGCCACTGAGGTGTGAGAGGAATATCTGACATCCCCTCATCTCTGCAGATCATTGGTTCAGGGCTATAGTCAGGTTCAGGTGGGGAGAGCAAGAATTAATAGAGTCAGAAGGATCTTCATCTTGACTTTGGCATGTACTCTGTTTAGACCGGAGGCCATTACTGCAACTTTGTGCAGACAATTAGAGTCCTCCAAAAATGTAGGACAAGGGCTGCAGCATCTTCTGCCCTCCCACAATTTGTGACAGGAGTGGACTTGTGATAAACAGCAGTGCTGCCTAAATGATTTTTAGAGAGAGAGTTTTTGCAAAAACACTGGTATCAGGAAATCTATCTTCTGTAACAACCACAAATTATGCTTCTCTGGCTTCATCCTTAATTTATTTTCCCACTGCACCAGGAACAGCTATAATTATCTCATTGTACATTTTAACCTATGTGCGAGTACACACTTTATTGTTCAAATCCTGTAATACAAATCTTTTATTATGTTCAGGAAAGCAGCTGAAAATAATTGCTTTCATCATTTGACTCCTTCCCATTTTGACTCTGAAAATGAGCTCTTAGTGGTAAAAAGCAAACACAGTTAATCAGCCTCTGTTGTATTGGCTTTGTTTTCTTTCACCTGCTTATTGTGCTTGTAGGTTTCCTGTCTGTTGGCGTAGTTGCAAAGGCAGTTTTTAATTGGACAGTTAGCCTTTGATGTCCTGTAATATCCTGCATTGTAAATGTAGCATCTTTGCTAGAAGAAGAGCGAGAGTAAGAGCACACAATCCAAACAAAACAAAAGACATATTCCAGAATAGACCTTCGTTCTGGAGATAAAACACCACATGATCTAGATACATTAAAAAAAACCTAAATGAAATTCCAGTCTGGAAAGTAGGATGTGTATACATTAACACTAATTAGCTCTCATTTTTGCATCAGAAAACTCTTTTCTTTCACTATATACTGTAGTGGATTAAATAAGTAAAGCTGACTAGCGGTATCTCAAAAAAGTATTAACAACCAGTGGTTTCTACTCAAGCATTATATGCCATCATGGAACTTTATCGAACTTGACAGCAACAGCAAATCTTCACAAAGCTGCCAGAAAAGCCTACATTTTATTTGATGTCCTCTCAGTAAAAACAGATTGACGCGGGGAAAAACGTTTTTTGGAAAACACTGAGTGAACTGCTATAATGTAACTTACTTACATTACTTACTTTTATTAACATTGCTCACTCATTGTCATTCCCGATTAACACATTAGTTGCAATAGTTGCACAAACTCATAGATCTACAAATATATATATTTGACTAGGGCTCCAAATGTATGTATTCTGATAGTATGCACATAGAATATATAGTAGTTTATTCATTATCAGATAGAAGTTTCAGCTGCAACATTTCACAATTATTCTGTGTGAGCCATTGCTTGCAAGGAGCTTTTATTATCATAGTGTGATTAAGTTTTACCAAAGTATTTTGTCAGGAAAGCAAATAAGATACAGACTGTATTGCATACACATCAGTAAACATGTCATTTAATGCATATTTGACCAGATGCTTTGAAGTTTGCTCCAGTTTCATAACACCAGTTCTCCAGGAGCTCATTGAGGTTTGATTTATCATTGGTTCCAGCAGGAGAAATACCATTTTATTACAGCAATCTACAGTGACATTTGGTCCTTTTCAAATGGTATTCCTCATCCTGTACGTGTTGGTTGTAAAACACAGTAAGTGAAGTCTTGTTAAGTGGCAGTAGTACCTGTCAGTGCCTCCAACTTTCTTGGAAGTCTAAAGCTGATGGGGAATGATAGAAGGATATTACATCTGCATCCAGCTCTCCCCTGCACAGCTGTCAGGCCCAAACTCCCCTTGGTGCTTCAAGTGGTGATGATACCAGGCAACAGTCATGCAAGCTAAAGCACACTAACACACACCAGTGTGCGTGTGTCTGTTCAAATCTCCATCTGACACATCTTACATGAAGTAATTTTATTTGCAGCTTTGAAGATGGGAGTTACTGGTGGTGAGAGGACACGAATGAAGTCTGTAGGGTAGACATGAGAGACAGTGAGAGTGAGGAGAAGGAACAAGTTGGGGAAATGACATTGCAATTGTGATTTGTCAATAAACCCTTACCGTACTACATTTTAATATTGACCAAATTTACATATATTTCTTGCAGAGTCTCTAGAGTCCTCTATGCTAACTTTAGTGCACAGTACAAAAGAAAAAGGACTCTACCAGGAGCCTCCAAAAAATTGTGTAGAAGACTTTAAAGTTGGGCAAAACTTTTGCAGTTAAACTTAAAAATAAATAAAAAATATGACAGTGGCACAGTTCCTCACAGCAAGAAGGTCCTGGGTTCAAACCCACCATCTGGGGGCGTTTCTGTGTGGCTTTTGTGTGTTCTCCCCATGTCTGTGGTTCTTTCCAGGGGTGTCAGCTTTCTACCATAGACTAAAGACAGGCAGCTAGTAGGTTTAGGTTAATTAGTGATTCTAAAGATGTGAATGGCATCTGTCTCTCTGTGTTAGCCCTGTCCAGGGTGATACCTGCCTCTCATCCTATAGTTGAAGCCCCATGATCCTGTGATGGACATTTAAAAAAATATTCAGTTGTCCTCTGTGCACAGTTTATGTCAGTAAACATTGAGTAGAGTTATCATTTAGCAAAACACTTGATAACACCTCAAGTACACAGCAGGATGCTTGTAAATCCGTTAGACAGTTGTTTGGTTTTCAGGCAGTGCACAGTACAGGGAGTGCAGCTTGGAGTAAGACAACATGCATGAAGAGGATGATGTGGACAAAATACTCATTTGCCTAATAATTCTGCACTCCCTGTATCTAACTACACCTCCCAGAATGGGTTTAAAATTGGATGCTGCCTACCAGTGTTGGTCAAGTTACTTGAAAATAGTAATTAGTTACTAATTGCTGATTACTTCTCCAAGAAAGTAATCCAGTTACTTTACTGATTACTTATTTTCAAAAGTAATTTATTACTTAGTTAACTTTTTAAAACATCATACACGACCTGAATATGTAATAAAGCAAAAGACCTTTCAGTCCAATTCATTTTTTCTGCATAATTCATCATATAAATTAAAATTGTAATCAAATAAAAAAGTCTCATTTTAAAACTTGTTATATTCTTTCAACTTTATGCACATTGCATCGAGCAAAAATTAAATTATATGCAACAGCCTCTAACTGGAAGAAATTTGTTAAACATTTAAACCTTTTCTGCCTTTTCCAGCACATAAAATAAAATAATTTTTTTGTGTTTACTTCCAAACTTTAAACGCTGCGTGGTCATACTCTCTCCCGTACTCCATGTTATCCATTGTTGATCTACACACGTCTGTTGCTGCCACAGACTCGTACGTTACTGACATGAGACGCTCTCACAAACAAAATCACAGTTTGGTAACGCAGCGTGCTTGCGAGATAGTAACAGTAATCTAATTTTTTTATTTTTTTTTTGGACTAGCAATCTGTACTCGTTACTTGCAAAAAATAATCAGATTACAGTAAAGTGACAGAGTGAATGGGTTAAATGCATAGAGGAATTTCCCACAGGGATCAATAAAGTATACATTATTATTATAACTGAATAGAGAACTGAAGACTTACTGGTTTAACGCCAAACTTCCTACTCTGCAGTGCTTCAAACCCTGGGGCCCAGAAATGGTTTTATTTGTTTGTTTTGTCACCTTCGTCCTACATGTCTTCCACTCCACAGGTTTCTTTACAACCGCTGGTCGTAACTAGAAACCGCTATTGCATTAGCCTAATTTTTAACTTTCCTCCTACATACTGTTGTAAATGGACTACTGGTTATACTCCCACTGGAACATTAAAATTTTAATGCTTTAAATATTTTTTATCTCCATATCTGTGTATTAGGAGTAAACTAAATTCTGCGTAAGCAGGCAATAAAACACACTGTTGTAGTAGCTGACTCAGCAGGGCTGATTTATGAGAGGCTGTTTGCTCCAGTTACAATTACTGAGGAAGATCATCAGCTTTTTTCTGTAGGCCGAGCATTTTTATTTAGTTCTGCAAATACAGACTGTCCAGAAAACTGAAACCAATCTTTTCATGACACAGCAGTCTGTTTATGGAAGAGATTATTTATCGATATTTGGCTTTAATGGCCTCTATATCACTTAAAAGTGGAGACTGAAACATGAAAAGCTATTTTTTAAACCATCTTTTGCCTTGGTCAAGTGTTTTAAAAGTTCCTATGAAGTTGTACAACTGTGCAGAGCATGAAAGTTTGGTGTAATATCAAAGATGGGGTCAGAATATTGGGATTTTTTTCTTTCAACCTAGGACTTGTTTTGATATTGGATGTTCAGCGGTTTGTTTTGATATTGCACAAAAGTACTTTATTTAATAATGATTTTAATAATAATATATTCCTAACTAACAAGGTCAAGTAAAAACAAATCTAGTTTCATGCTGTAAAAATATACGTTGTACATGTGTGCTGTAGCGCTCGAACTTTTTTCCTCTTTTCTTTTTTCCCAGTGGAGACCTCTCCCACGCTACAATGCGAAAGTAGTAGAACAAGCAGGCTGTATTAATGAACTTGAAATGCGTTCACTGCATTTCACATTCTCCAAAAAATTTACTACATAACTCCAGTACTGTACGCCAACAGGCCAACTTAAGCCACTGAACAAAACTCAGATATTTAGCATATTTTGTTTTCTTTCTTTCTTCCTTTCCTTCTTTCAAGAGTCAGAAATCTTGCTTAATTTGGAGACTTTCAATGTTATTATTTTACATTTGATGCTTTAAAAAGCATTTACGGTGGTGGGATGGTTTTTTTTTTTTTTTTCAGAAGTGAGTCATATGCACTAAATTGCCTCCCTATACTATGTTCATGAAAATAAAGCGACATGTCATCCATTGCAACAGTATGACTCAGCTATGTGTGTTTAATTGTGTTTAGACAACAGTGGAGTTCTTTGGCTCAGAGCATGATCCAGAGTACACGGTAAATTCTTATTCAACAGCTCGCATTTGTTGTTCTTTAGTTTTGTGGGATTTTTTTTTGCCAGTTTTATGCTTTTATTCATAATTGCATATTTACAGCACATCTGATCCCATCTTTATGTAGCTTAGTGGTGCAAACAATTGTAAACTGCACTGAGACTACTATCAATACCAGACTACTTAGGAACACAGCTTAACTTGTCAAAATCTTTAAACATTACTATTGAAGACAAAGCTGAGGCTTCATCGTCCTACTAACCTAATGCATATATAACCCCCCCCCCAAACAGAGTTATACAGCGTACCAGTCTCATGTGTGAATCTTCGTGACTGACTGTGGTTCCAGAAGAATTACCAAATGTTTCATCAGGTTACAATACTTACTCGGTTTTAAGCTTAATGTCTCAATGTACAGTTACTTATCAGCTTTGCTGAAATCTGGATTTGCCTTATCTGAAATCCCAAATACCTTTGATTCACAAAATGCTTATCATAAAAAGTGATAAGTAAAAGGCTCAGAAAGGTTAAAGTCATGGTAAGTCTCATATCCCCCTAAATCTTCTCCTTATCCACTCATTCATTTTGTGCATATCCACCCAGACACTAAGGTTTCCAGGGTTCTAAATAGTGCATTCATCGTAATGGTTGCATTCATATTTCCTTAAAGAATCATTATGATTCATTACCAGAAGGGTTTTTAACTAATAGCTAAAGTCACTCTTTCTATTAGATGAGATAACATCTTATTATAGATTTCTGACAAAACAGCATCATTCAGTCCATCATGAAGAGAAATATGAGGTGTTACATGATCCAAATTAACAGTTCACCACAAAAGTCAAGAAAAAAAGTGACGCTACATCGACGCATCCCTTTAATTGATGGACAGAGAAACAAGTTAATTAAAAGTTAACTGTTGGTAATTAGCGAAAAGTGGTTAATAGAAAATTAGGCACTATTTGTTAGCTATTAATTATAGGATCTTCTAGCTGGTTCTTTATTAAATAATCATTATCTACCATAAAGTCCATAAAGGATTAGGAGTTAGGAAAGTATTAATGGACGATTCATTGACTTGAAGGTCATTTCTGATTCTTTCCCTACCTGATCTTCACGACCTAAGCAGGTTTTTATTAACTCACTGTAAAGTGTTGCTTAGGTCACAATAAAAAACAGAATTCCAGCAACAAAGCTCGGGGAAATATAAAAAAATAAGTAACTGTGATCAATGTCATTATTAAACTGCCAGGTATTCATCCAGTATAAAAGGGCCTCCAAGCAGCATTTTTTTGCAAATCCATTTCTATTCGTGTTTTTCTGTTACCCAGCATGAATAAAAGAGTTCAAGTTTGTTCCCCGTGCTTTAATTTCCTCGTAATATTTCACTTCTTCGTTTTATGACGCTGTATACTTCTTCTTGCTTTTGCTGTTTTGTCCTTTCTGTTGACATCTCCTCCCCTTCCTCTTAATACTCCATGTCTCCTTATCCTAACTAGGAGCATAAACATTCTGGTAAGTCATCACAGCCCCAAGAATATAGACACTTAAGCAGATATATGGGAGACTGTCCATTATTTTCCTCATTAACATACAGTATCCTCATATAACTTCCAGTGCAATGATATATACCACAAATTCCATAAAATAAAGATTAATGTCAGCCCAATAAGGCAAGTAAATCCTTTTCTGCAAATAAAGTAGATAAACTGATTTAAGGGTTTACTTTTCCCTGCATCCCTTAGTTATTAATCTTCATCAGCCCTCTCTCACTGCTGTTCCTGTCTGTATCTCTCCTCTTTGTGTGTCATCCACACCACTTTAATAGAAAAGGAAAGGTTTTTTCCATCGCTCTCTCATTCCTGCCTCAGCAGTGCCCAGTTCTCTCAAACACACATACACGAACATACATATATACACCCTCAACAGATGTTCAGTCCAATCAACTGGATTAGAGGTTTTAGTATTGGTATCAATTACCTCCTCAGGAACAGACTGTGCCAAAGTTTTTCCCAAGCCATACTCCCATACCCTCTATAATCTGTTGAAGAGACGATGGAAATGAAAGGGGCCTCTGTAGAGGCTTTCCTTATTTTGCCTTTCATTTTGTTGAAACATTTTGTGAACAGGAAAATAACAAGGCGCTTTCAGAGGAAATTGTATAATTCCCCAGTATCTCCAAATTGTATTTTAGCCAAGATACGGATGTAGCCACAGTGACATCATCCATTAGCTTTGGACTCCTTTTTCCAGCCCCAAAGGGGCTGCAGTTTTCAGCAGTTCTGCGTTGGCTTCACTTTTCAGCTACAAAGGTTGCCTTCTGATTTTAACCTGGTAAAGATCCTTTTTTAATAACATACTTAATTTGTGTATTAACTTTCATTCAGTAGGTACTGTATTCTTCTTAGAAACCACTAAATCGTTCACACAGATGATGATTTATTTATACATCTATTTTGATAGACTCACTATTAGCTAACTCTTCTCATTTAAAGTATGACAGTGTGACCACTGGCTGGATTATGTCCCTTGGCTGGATTAATGTTCTGGCAAATCATTGAAGCACTAGCTGTCTGACCTATATAGACTGGTGGATCCTGGTAGACCATGGTGTTCCCACAAATCTTACACTAGAGACTCACATTTACACTGAATCATCCATCTTTGACATATAATGCGTGCACTACAAACATGACAAAAGTGAATATTGTTTTCCAAGATGATCATAAATTGATCAATTGGAGTGTAAATATTAGGAACCTTAAAAAATATATAATATAGCCCTTATATTAGCACTTAAAAGCCCATGGTATCACCAGCGATCCCAATTTGTGTAATTATTTTTAAATCCCGTTAGAATTCCAACCAAATAAGCTAGAGCAATCATTTTTTTCCATATGAAAATGAAGAAGTTTTACTTGCATATCATACATTAAATTGTCTCACACCATGGTTTCCTTCCACTAATGGCTTTGCAAAAATCACGTAAAAAGTGCATGCAACAACAAAAACATAATAATCCAGATAAATGCTTTTTTCCAATATCATCAACTGTTCATACCACTTTCTATGTTGGAATAAATAAATGTCATTAACTGCAAACGTTTTTTCTTCAGGGTCTTTCAAAGTTCCACTGGTGCTATTGAATGTCACTTTATGCCTTTCTTTATAGTTCCTGGGACACTTAGGACTTTGATTGCAGTATTGGAAATCATTTATTTTGATGCACATGCGGGTTTTTTGTAAATTGTGCGCAATTATATCTATTTTCATTTTTGCTGCAGTTTTTGTATTGACGCTTATGAAGGATATACCTCTGACATTTCTGTAACTAGAAAAATACGTAAAAAACAAACAAAAACTATTTTAAAATTTCTTTGTAGTTTAAGGCTAAATTCAAGCTCAATCAAAACAATTCAAACGTGTAAATGTTGAAAACACAATGGAAATCACATCATCTATTAAACACTGCTTCTGACCTTCCCACTGTCTGAAGTAAACAGAATGAATGCAGAGTGAACACAAGCATGTTGTTTGCTGATATCCAGGCACAAGTATCACAAGTTATTGGTACCATATCATCATCCAGGACAATAGCTTTAAACAATCAAAGGCAGCCGTAGAGCTCTTTGATGTGGAAAAATTGAATGTCTTAGGCTGCCTTGGTGATTCACCTGATATCAATCCATCCCACTATGCTGCTGCTAACTACACACACACACACACCATTAAATACATCAGACAGGTACCTTAGAACTACGACATGTACGACAACTACAACATTGACATGTAAACCTTTAATCAGTCAGTCCTTCTGATTCAAGAATCAGCTGAGACAGCATCTGATTGTTAACAGTAACAATTAAAATAAAAAAAGTGTGTATAAATGCATCGCTTTATTGCAGGTTTGTTAGTTTTATATTCAGGTTGTGTTATATTTTTCCAAACCTGATTCTTTGCCCTGTTTAGCTTAAGTACACCATGTAAAACAAAAAAAAAAACTAAATTAAACATATTAAAGACAAATGTTGCATCTTGTTGTTAAGGAGAGGTTTCTAACTGTAGCACAATAATAGCTTTCTTCTTATTCAGTTTGAAATTGCATAACCACATTCTCATGTCTAATGCCTCTAAATGAGAGAGACACAGGGTATGAGGCCATTTGAAGTTCAAACTCATAACCCAGTGGCTAATTTATGATTAGAAGAGAGGGTGACAGCTTTAACATAGATTTCTCTCCCTACACTAAAATCAGTGAAAACCTTTTCTATGGGTCTAAGAGGTATTCTGAACCATATGAGTAGGCATATTAAAGTCTCCATATGTGTTGTCATGCATGTCTGAGTACATATCTCCGGTTCAACAAATGTGTCTTCAAGCAAAATGTGTTTCCATGCATGTCAGGAAATATGTTTGTATGCTTGTTAAAGTGTAGATTTTAGTGAGAATTAGGTACCATCAGTCAAATGCAAGGAGAAACAGCAGTTTTCACTTGATGTCCTTCAACTGTTCCGTTTCCCCTCACGAACCCAGTGAGTGTAATAGGATCATACATGACTGAATGCATGCAAAATGCCCCAGCGCCACTGCTGTCTGTCGGTGTTTTCTTGTTGTGTAGCCATAACATGTACTGACAGATCAACATGCATCTAATTTGGTATGCAGGAAGATGCCGCAAGGGCCGAGATTCACTGTAAGGGATGCATACAATAAAGACCCACATGAGCATACATAAAATTAATTTTGGGGAAACAAGTGTAGGAAAAAAAAAGAAAGAAGGAAACACTACATTTAAATGTGTGCTAAAGTCACAGTCTAGACATTTGCTTTGCCACTCAGTAATAGTCAGAAGCAATTCTAGTGTGGACTTGGCTCTGGTGGGCTGGTTCACTGTTGCACTAAAAGCTGAATCTCCACTTCAGTCTTAAAATGCATGCACTCATTCTGATAAATTTATTTTTCCTGATACAAAGAATCTCACCCAATAGCATGATGCTACCACCACCATGTGACAGGCAACAGCAATGCCTGGTGTCTACCAGAGGTGGTTTTTGAAGTTCTTCCAAATGTGCCCAGTTTTCAGCCTGCAGATCATAGAATCTTTTAAAAGGAGTTAGGCGAACTCCAACCGAGCTTAAATGTGCCTTCTGAGCAGAGTGGCATAATTCCAGCTACTCTAGGTGACAAGAGGGGGGATTGATGCCATGCTGTTCAAACAGTTGTCCTTTCGAATGGCTCTATCCTCACAAAGGACTTCTGAAGCTCTGTAAGAGTGACTGTTAAGTCCCTTGTCACCTCTTTGATCAAGAACCTTGAGAAAAGAATTGCTCAGTTACTGAGATTAGCTGGATGGACAAGTCACTGAAGAGTGCTAGTAGTTACACACTTGCTCCATTGCACAGTTACTGAGGTCCTGTGAAGTATCAGAAAGAGTTTAGTACCTTTGGCCAACCTTTGCCTCACCACAGTTTTAGGATATTGGTGTACATATTTTTCCTTTGTCTTTATGGCTTTGTATGCCATATGAATTTTGCAATCTTATGTAGACATTGTGTACTTTTAAAAAGAAATTGAGTCCAGTCTAGATTCCAAGTTCTAGATTGATCATATGTAATTAAGAAAAAAAGGTATTATAACACATGGGGGACTATAACATTATTGAAATAACTATACAATAAAAAAAAATGGTGGTGTATTTTTTTATTATGATCACCCATCATGATTTTTTTTCTAATTCTAAATCAAGTTATTAACAAAATCAAAGTTATCTCGATTAAGTGAGGTCATGTGTGTGAACATGTAGTACAAACTTTGTAGTAGGAGTGCTACACTGTGGTGTAAATCTGCACTGCTTTGAAAACAGGCTGTATAACACATGGTGCACTCTCGTCGTTTGACTTCTTTGGCAAGTTCCCAGTGGTTGATCGTCCTGTGGAGGTACGTGTATCGCTGGGTTTAATAACAATGTGGTTTGGCATTAATGAAATGGCTGAACACCATTTGGGGTTGGCAGCCTTCAAACTGCTGCATATCCATCCACTAAGACAGATTAATCCTTTCTATTAATACGACTTAGCTACACAACAATACACAAGTAGTGTATCCTTCCTTGTGTTGGCTTGCCAGGCATGTATATTTTTTTTTTATAATTTAATGGACTACTCATTTAATTTCTCTTAATAATTTAATTTCGCTTGTTGCTGTTATTATTTTGATGGTTGGGATACTAAGTCCTTATTCTGGGATGCCCTGTTTATGACAAAATTGCTATTATGACTTTCTTACTTGAATAATTTCACCATTTTTATGAGTACTGGCGACCAGCAGAGGTCGACCAGTATACATTTTTTAAAATTTAAGATTTTATGGTTCTAAACATGGGTTGGTGGACAAACTAAGCAATGTCAACAGTCATAAGTGGGCCCATTAAATAGTTTATTTGGACTGAAGTTAAGCATTTTGGTCATATGAAAAAAATAGTATGTGTGGGGGTTTGTTTGTTTTTTAGCATACTTTGACATATATATATATATTTAAAATCAATATAACTAAACAATTAAAACTGAAGGGAAGATTTTAAACATTTTCAGTAGAATGTAATTTATTTCCACTCATAATGCCTAAACAAAGGTGTATCACATCAGGTGGACATAAGTAGGGCATTTTTACTCTGCATTTTGATGGAGCCTTGCCCTTTAAATCTTCCTAACCTTATTTAAACCTCAGACATTTAATTTGGTGTGTTCCCAACTATAGAAGTTAGAGTTAACACCATGGTGAGATCAAAAGAACTGTCTAAGGCCTTCAGAAAGAAGATTGTAGCAGCTTATGAGTCTGGTAAGGGATTTAAAAAGATATCAAAATAATTTGAAATCAGCCATTCCACTGTCTGGAAAATACTCTACAAGTGAAGGACATTCAAAACAACTGCCAACATTCCCAGGTCTGGCTGTCCAAGTAAGTTCACTCTGAGAGCTAAAAGAAGTCTCCAAAAACCCTAAAATGCAATTGCCTGACCTACAGCAGCCTCTAAAGTCAGAAAGAGACTGCACAAGTTTAATTCTAATAATAGGTGCAAGAAGGAAGTTTGCTTTCTAAGAGACACGTGAAGGCCAGCTTGATATTTGCCAGATAGAACATAGACAAAGACTACTACTGGATTTCTGGGATAATGGTTTTTGGACAGATGAGTCTAAAAATTAATTTTTGTAGTAAACCAAATTCAGCTTTTCAGGAAAGGAACCTCATACCAGCTGTGGAGCATGGAGATGGAAGTGTCATGAGGTGTCAGTGGAGGTGTCAGAAATGTGTGAGACCATCTGTAGAAAGAACTAAAGTTGAAGCAGTAACTGGACCCTGCAACATGACAATAACACAAGGACTGACTGAAAACTAAGAAATGGAGAGTTCTGGAATGATTAGGTCAAAGCTCAGATCTGAATTCCATTGAGATGCTGTGGGGGAAGTTCTTTGTTTTTAAAAGCATTGGGTGACAAAACAGTGGATCTCCTGGTGGTGCTTGATTGGACTTCATCTATTATTAGCTATTCTGCTCAAACAAGATCCACTCATGTTGCTGTTGGATTATTTTGTATAGATGTTTTCATTTAACTCATTTTCACATTTTCAATGGTGTTTAAGGTTCTACTGTTCATAAGGCTGTGAACACTTGACGGGTGAATTTGAGCGTTATGATTCATGGTGAAGAGAGAGTTGCATGTTTACATGTCGAAGCTTGAATTTGTGACTTAAGCTGAAAAGCAAGTTCAGCTGTTAAAGTTACCCAGGCAAAATTTTGTCACTTGATAGATTTGGAGTCTGGCTTTACTAGGGAACCAAACCTTAGTGGTGTATAAAATGATTCTCCAACCTATTTTTAGAATGAGCTGGGGAAACAAGACGAACAGGTCCCTGAGCTATCTGGGAAAAAAGTACACTTACCTTTCCATCAAGAAGCATTTTGCCAGCATCAAGTCATCATTTAAAATGCCTGATGGCTGCCCCAGTAGAGCCTTTCAGCAGTCTGAACCAGTGGACCATAGCTATATAGGGCATACCTAGGTGAACCTGCATCAAATTGTGTGAAGCAGAGCATGGGCAAATAAGTGTGCTCAATGAACTCAAACCACATAATCAAAGGTGTTAGAAAGAAAACAGTATTGTACTAGACACTGCATGGGTGTGCGAAATCAGCACAGCATTTCAGAAAATGTTAAATATAATGTGCTTTGTTGATCTCAATGGTAAATAAAGAAATACTCGCATTCCTAGATGGCAAACAGAAAATCTTAGATGCCTCTTTCGTTTTTCATCCATTTAGCTGTCAAGACAACAAGAAAGCTGTTATTAATGTCACCCAATAAGGACCAGTTAAATGTTGTATATTAACAATTCCAGCAGATAGCATATTGCTCCCAATTAAAACCAAATCGCTTTCAAACACACGGAATCCGAGCTTTCAAACTACAAAGATTACAGAAGGAGACTGACAGCCATTACAGTGTGATTTATATACAGATTTTTTTCATTAAAATAAGTAACCGCATTGTGATTTTCTATATTCTCTGATGTTTACATTATTTTGCTTTGTTGGAGTAATGATGGCCTAAATACATATTTATAGAACTTACAAGATTACAATAATATCAAAAGCTTAGTCACTATGGGGTGAAAAACGGTTTTCAGAAATTAGGGATTTTTATTTTATTGGTGTTTCAAATAGCATCCTGAGTTACTGTAACAATGTTGTACATGTAGCAACATAATGGAAAATGGTGTTGAAACTTAAAGTTTGAGTTTGACAATTAATATTTAAAAATACTTTTTTTCTATGACTGTGTACGATAAGAATGAGATGAGATGATGAGATAGCCTTTATTTGTCAGTTGCAGGTCTTTTGCCCACAACCGAGATGACAGACCTTGTCGACCGTACATACAATACAAACATCACATTGGGGAGACAGGTCAGGCCAGGTAGCGAGGAAAAAAAAACATTGAAATGTGCAACACAAAAGGATAATACAGGAATGCACAGGTATCAACACACCATAGCACAATAAACACAGACAAGCAACATGGGAAAGAGTTCCAGTATGTACATCTGATCTGGGACCGCTGCAATCTTTCGACTGCGCCTCCAGCTGATCCGATGTCCACATCAGAGGGGAGGTAAGCGTTGGAGGTGGCGTTGGATCCGGGGTAGGGAGGGTGATGTGTCAGTGAGTGCTTATCAGTATCAGTATATGTAGGTGTGTGCGTGTCCATAGTTCAGCTGAGACAGTGCCCTTCACCCTGCCAGGCTAAGTAAACAGTCTTCCAGCCAACCCAGGTGGCCTTGCATGGAATGGGAAGGAACAGGCTCAACACAGTCGTTATCAGGGAGTTGTTGTTCGGCTCCAGCCTTGAGCTGGCGCCGAAGGGGTAGCCGGGTTATGATGGTAATTGAGAATTTCAAGCTGTTTTTTAACACTCCGACACTGGTCTCTCAGTCTCCCGTTAATAGCTGCGAGCTTCTCCGTGATGTTATTAGCCGTCGATTCTGTGGTCTTGTCACTCTTTTTGCTCACATAGCAGATTCTGAGACCTCACGACCGCAGCCAACTGATCCGAGGTGTAATCCAGCTCCGCCCAGAGATGTTGTTTTGAGTTGATTCTTTCCTGATGTAATCCAACATACAAGGTGTTATTCTGAGCATTCACTGTAGTCGTAAGCGCCTCCAAGCTCTTAACCATGCTGCCTTCAGTGAGCCCTTTCTGAGAATGTCCCTATTCTGACTAAGTGGTTCATTCATGTGACATAGGAGCTTCAAACCTTTCCACTATACGGTGCTAGAAATGGACCATTTAAATATTATTGGTAAAAAAAATATTTTGGGGGGATTCATTCTCATCATGAACCATCTGGTAGAAGCTGTTGGAGTAATTAGGGTCCTTCTCTTTCACAGTAATGCTGCATGGATTTGCAGATACACAATGCAAAATATTACATTATCACTAATGATGGGGTCATATTATTTCCCATCCACTCAACTCCAAATGCAGATTGAAGTAGTCACTGGTCTGCAAATGATAAACCCTTCATTTACGACATTGTCTTAATTAAAAAGTGAATGAATCCCAGCTTTGATCAGTTAAAAGTTCACTCTTGCCATCCAGATGCTCTCAATAGCAAACTGAGGTTGAGGTTGCCTCTTTTGTTCCCTCAGTGACACCCAGTGGTGAACTATCGAGATGGAAGACAGACAGAGAGGGAGAGGACAAGATGCTGATATAAAGAGAGCAAGATAGGAAGACAGACAGAGAGGAACAGAGTGTGTGCTTACTTTTGGGAACCCCAGCAGAGTCCAAATGAATATCTCAACACGGTATTGATCCAGGCACTGTCACTACTATTCTTTATCTCGGCTCTCCCACCTCCCACACCCAGTCTCTCCATCTTTTGCTCGCTGTCAAATTCAAATTCGTCTCATTTTTTTCCTACACCCTCTCCCCTTCTCTTGCTCAGATTGTCTCTCACTCATATGGTGCCCCAGGGTATAATCAAATAACTGCCACAGAGATGGAGTGTATCAGGAACTGGCATGGAGTTCAGTGTATGTGTGTGTGATCATGTTCTTGTACCTAATGTGCTCACCAAAATAGAAGATACTCAGGGGCTTAGTTACTGGACAGGCCTGGGTTATAGGGTTTAAAATTAGACTGAGGAATGTTCCAGTTTGTGTGTGTGTGTGCGTGTTGGGGTTTTTTTCAGTGTCAGATATTTACATTTGAAATCATCTCTGTGCTAATTGCTAACACCAATGCTTCACAGAAAAGAGAGAGACTGAGACTTCTGACACCATCAATTTGTAAGTCAGATAAAGTTCAACTGGAAAAAATAAATATGTATACATAAGTAAATGCATAAACATGCATCTTTGTGAGCTTAATTTTAGACATGGGAGTGACTTGCTCAGTAATAAAACAAGAATGACATCTCATGGCTCGCCTGTACCTTCAGTACAGTCTTGTTTTTTTTATTTTCATCTCTTTGATGTCTTCCTGGTGCTTATTTAAATAAAGTTGTGTTACTGTTATAGTGCTTTGGAAAAATGAGTGTTCAGAAACAGAGTAAGGTTTTTAAATGCCCCTTCATTTTAAATACAACTTAATACAACTACAAACAACATTACAAATACAGCTTAACAAAAAATGGGTCTAATGTGTGTGTTAGGTAACGTAAAGTTGGCCAGGGAGAGAAAAAAGATTAAAGTGTGACACATTAGAGATGTAAGGAAGACAGGACAGGTGAGGAAGATTATTTTTAAAGGTAAGGACTGTTCAGTAAGTGCAAACATCACATATTTTAGTTATTATGGTTTTGTGAATTCTGACTTTAATCTCAGAATTCTGCAAAACAACGGGGAAAAAAAGACGTGCCCACTTTTTTTTCCAGTGGCCCTAATCCTCTTCCGTACCATCATCTGTTTTTAGAACTGAAGAAGCTTCTTGGAAGACAGTTGAAATGTCTTCAAGAAACTTGAAGAAGTCCAGTCGCTTCTTCTCCAAGCTCCTTACACTAACTGAAGTACAGTAGTTTGTGTTACTCAAAAGTTGCATTAAATTTGACAGTTTGGTACAGCAGGTTAAACTGGTAAGTTTGCTTTTGTGATGTACTTCATTAGACTGGTACATTGCAGGCTGTGTCATAATCTTGAGTAGATCCGTGAATATTGAAGTACCAGCACATGCCAGCTGACTACAGCTATACACAAAGAAAAATCTACTTGAGCTCACCAAACAAGTTATTATGTGACTTATTGGTAAGTAATTCTTTTCCCTATGCTGCACCATGACGCCTCATCTTAGGGTTCCCCCACCTGTCATATTGTGTGTGTGCCCGTGTCTGTAGTGAGAGGGAAAAAAAGAGACCAATAACCAGGCTTAAGTTGGTTCTTCTGCCTAATCAGCCACTAACTCCCCTGGATCCTTCTGCAGTAATACCACAGAAGAAGAGAATGAGAGCGCGAGAGAGAGGGGGAGAGAAGTCACATAACAGACAATCAGGGATAAATGAAGAAAATGTGGGAGAATTAAAGATGAGGAGGGATGGGATGGCATGACAATGCTGCCAAACAGAGGACAGAGAAGTATATAGAGACTACAGGTTATAGGAATGATCAGATAGATAGCTACAGTATTGATCCCACAAGGGAAATATCTTTTTAAAAAAACACCTCTGATATTGGATTTTATATTTGAAACTGTATTTTGATGTAGCAGATACAAAACATGCATTTGGTTCCAGCACAAATGAGTACATGATAACAGTTAAAGCAGTGTCTGACGATAGCGACAGTGATACCTTTAGAAGCATTCTCCTCTTCATTCATTAACATTTTGTTCTCGGTGCTTTTCTGTTGGCTGTGCTTGACCCCAATTGAAGACACCTAGATGTTTTATTTTCTCACCCATGAAGTATTCACCAGGGTTCAGCAGTCTCTCTACAGTCTGCCCTTCGCTTTTGTCTGAGTTAAAACATGTCTTTGAATGCTGATGTCTTTGTTTCTTTTTTCCTTTGGTTGAATGTCTACTTAATTATTACAACACAGAGCAACTTTCTGATTTGTCCTCATTATTTGGTGTTTCAGTTGTTCTTTTAGTACTTTTAGTAAGTGATGTTTAAATAATGTCTATTATGGCATGTATTGACTATATGGAGTTGAGGTTTTAGCTGTGGTCAGAAGCATGAAGGTATACATATATAATATTTTGAAGTATCGGTACACTTAAGTATATTATTGTCAGTGTTGGGGAGTAACGGAATACATGTACCGCCGTTACGTATTTAGAATACAAAATATGAGTAACTGTATTCCGTTACAGTTACCGTTTAAAAAGGTGGTATTCAGAATACAGTTACTTTGTTGAAATAAATGGATTACACTGCGGTACTTTCCTGTTTCATTTTGTCGCGGGTCAGGACTGTTTGGGTTTTGTTTGACAGCTACGTTCTGTTGTTCCAGGCGGCAGCGTTACGGTTGCCATGGTTACAGGGCGACGCTCTCTCTCTCTCTGCGACTGTGTGTTTCCTGGGTGAGAGAGCGCCTTTTCGTTGTTGTTGTTGTTGTGCTAAGCTAACAGGCAGAATGCTACAAGCATAGCTCTAAAGAATGTAGCATCATGTTCAGTGTAGTCCGTGCTGCTGGGAGAATGGACTGCCATACACGTTATGTGTCTGTGAGCGCTAGGAGGGAGAAAAAGGGGAGTGGAAAGGTACGAGCAGTCATCGAGCAAAAACGGGAGCTGGAAGCATGTAAATATAATAATAACCACTGCAGCCAAGAAGAGTGCCTGACGAGCCCAGTTGTAAGTAAGCTATTAAGACTCGACTGTACACTGTGTTCGTGTTTTCCTCCGAAAACAACAAGTTCCGTTGGAGCAGCCTTTCAACGCCTCTCTCTGTCTGTCGCAAGAAAAGTTGACCCACACAACAAAGTAGAGCTATTTTTCGGCTACCAGCCGACAGGGACCCCGCCGTATTATGCTGGGCTTACACTGTGCGATTTTTTCAGTCGCGCGATTCAGCTCCTGCTCAAACTGTACGATTGACTCGCAGGGGTTAGAAGTTCATAGGTCACGATGCAGGGTCTCACACTATACGGCCCGATGCTCTGATGCGACCTGAGTGCTCACACTGTGCGTCCATAAAAATGAAGGTTATAACAGAAATTCTGTCGCTCGCTCTCCCTCTCCGTCTTTCACTCACACAGACACACCACCACCATCAACTTTGCTAAATTGCTAATGAAAAACATTGGTCAGGCAGCTGTGATTGAGCAGCAGTGTCGATCCAACTATTTTCACGGTTGTTGTGGTCGTGATAATTTTGTGAGGCCACATCGAAAGGGCTCGGATGGTTCTACAGGTTGTGCCTCCATCGCTTGTGTCCAGATCACACGCTGCACTGCCGTGCTACGCCGTCTTTTTCGCTGACATTTGTGTTTGCGCGTGCGCAGTGTGGCAAACTGCGGTGACACCCTCACGACCAAGCGATTGATGATCGGGAGCTGGTCGTGAGGTGTCAATCGCTTCTCGTTACCCCACGTATACTACACGATGCACGACGCACGATGAAGGCCAAAATCGGGCCGATCGCCAAAACGATCGCACGACTCAAAAATCGGCTCAAAATGGGCCAAAAATCGCACAGTGTGAGCCCAGCATTAGTCAGAGGTCCCTTTACTACAGTTCGGAGTCGCGGACCTTCAGTAATAGTAATAAATCACACAGCAATAGTACATTCACGTTGTTGTAAAAAGCATGATAATATTGTAGCGGGTCAGGGCTGTTCGGGGTTCTGCTTGTACAGTTATGTTTTGTGTATGTTGCCATGGTGACGGGTGACGCCCTCTCGCTGCGACGGTGTGTCCTTCCGGGGTCAGAGGGCGCCCTATGTGTGTTGTGGTTGCCGCGCTGAGCAGTTAGCTAGTGGCAGTGTGTTCTTCTGCAAATGTAATAAACGGCTGTGCTCCCTGGCTAGCTCACGGGAAGCAAGACCAAACAATACCTCCGTCTCCTCCTTGTCTGAACTCGCCACAATATATTAAGTAATCCAAAGTATTCAGAATACGTTACTGTCATTGAGTAACGTAACGGAATAGGTTACAGAATACATTTTGGGGCATGTATTCTGTATTCTGTAATGGAATACATTTTAAAAGTAACCTTCCCAACACTGATTATTGTATGTATTCCATGTGTAAATAATTAATGTGGATATTTACACTTAGATATTGATGACTGGCTAGAAGTGTTCGCCAGCAAAGTATGACTAGCTGTCAGAACTCACTCCAGCAGAGTTTTAAAATCACAGGTTTTCAGTGAGGGAATCCAATTACATCCAGCACCTGGACAGACAGTGAGAACTTGAAAAGGATAGACAGAGGGGATACAGACTAGGAAAAAAGGGGGGAAAAAAATCAATGACAATCCAGCTGAGGTGGAACTAAGCTTGACAATGTGTCTCGTTTCACCTCTTTGCATTCATTTGGTGATAAAAGTGAATGTCTGCTTGGTGTTTACTTCACAAGAGTCTACAACCTTTTGAAAACTTTCAAAGATTTATTTTTATATTCATACTTTTTTCTCTTATACTTCATGTTCTCTTCCTTTTCCTTGCCTTTATTTCAAGTCAGTCATTACCTCTTTATATGTCCTTTCACTGCTTTCATCTCTTTTCCGTGTTTGAATTTGTTAAAGCATCAGTGTTATACATTACTAATAAAATGGATATTTTTCACACACCCTATGGATGTAGCCTTGAATCAGTCCATTAACTCTCGCCTAATCAGGCTCCTGAGTACCTGACTTTTGTTCCATGTTTAAAAAAGGTCTGCTGATGTTTTTAGTAAACACCTCTTTCTACTTCTGCTTGGGAAGATGGTGCCAGTGTGGGGGGGTCAGCTGTTTGTCAGGCTGGACATGGTTCTTTTAGGCTTAAAGGTTAAACCAGTGAAAGGCCTGTGGTTGAATGATACTACGTGCACTCTTGTCAATGTACTAAGAGAAGATGGAAGAAGGATCAACTTCAAGTTTCTTTACACATTATAAGAAAAAGTCTGCTGGAGTACCAGATAGCCATGCTGGGAAAACCCCAATTTTTATCAAACTTTGTGTTAAACAACAGCCACATGCCTCACTTTCTTTTCAGCACTCTTCCCTCTCTTATAAATCCTTGTGATTGTACTTGTATTGTACCCTGACTGGCACATTTTGAAAAAATCCTTACAGTTTATGAAGAAAAGATTTCTACGATGATGCATTTTCTCTTTGGTGCTCTTTGGTCCGCGTATTGTTGACGTAATTAATTCCTCACTGATGTCTGGCTGTGTCCGAACTGCTTTCAGACATGCTGTAGTACAGCCCCTCCATCAGAAAGATGAATTTGATTTCTCCATTCCCTCAAACTTTAAGCCCATTTCTAAGTTCCCCTTTCTATCAAAAAAGAAAAGGAAACAACAGAAAAATCAGCTTGTGACCAACTACAGTTCTAGTAGTATTTAAACAGTATGCCGGAGAAGTTTCTTTCTGGTTTCAAATCACAACATAGCACAAAAAAATCCATTTTAAGAGTTTTTTGACCAGGTTTTTAATTGTTGATCTGGAAATTCTTTTGTCCTTGTGCTCTGGGACTTTTCAGAATAGTGTTCATCATGTCTGTCTCCATGTACTTCTAGGATACTTCATGGTGCCACTGTGGCTCCCATTTTCATTCATTCTTGTGGCAAGTAAGCTTGCTTACTTGCCACAAGTGCACTGTGCCACCTACCAATAGAAAGGAAAAAATAATGTGCACATTTCCACGAGAGAAATCCCACACCTGATTCTATCCTAGCCTGCTTTTTACATCCAACACAAAAACTGCAGTCGTGGTGCTTTCGATTGTACTCAGAACTCGGAAATTCTGCCTTCTGAATAGGAAGATGTAGGTAACACCAGACTGCAGATGAGCTGCATACAGGGCTGGACTGGGACAAAAAAATCGTCCCGGGCATTTTGACTAGAGACCGGCCCACCATTATAGGAAAAATCATAAAGCCTTTGAATGAAAATAAACACTGTTGTGACAGTGATGTACACTGTTCTGATGGTATATATGTATCAATCTATCAATTGTTTGTTGCCAATTAAAGACTCAGATAATTATTTTTTTAAAAGTGAGACATTTTAAATGAGAATAAGAAAGTATTTCCTTGTGCCCCCCTTTCCCTTTTAATGCCCTACATGGACCCCTGGCAACACTTTGCTAGACCCGCCCCTGCACAGTTACCAGCTGTCAGCTACTTAGAAAAGGATCCTGGTGTTATTTGTCTCTCAGAAACAGTTCATAACTTCCCTTCAACTCATTCATGTAACTAAAAGGTAAACCTGTTTCTCCATCACAGCTCTGATGATTCAGTAAGGACATCTCCTGGTTTCATCTTCATGTTTCCCTCTCACCACATATCCAAACCGATATCATGACCAGCAGCTTTTACAGCTGTGGCTCCAGCAAACATCAGCTGATACTAGAAATTAATATTAAATAAATTCTAACAACAGCTGATCAAGCTTAAACGTGCTGCTGTTGTTTAGCGCGACATCCGCTGGTTTCCTCTTTCTGGCGCAAAGTGGGCGATAAATAAACAAGAGAGAAAAGCGATCACAATTCCGTTTTTTACGGGATGGTTGGCAACTCTAATAATTAACCTTATGAACAAAATAAAGTTCAACATCAGTAACATAGCTGTATAGAAACTCGGTCATGCTAGCTAGCACGCAGTACGAAAAAGTCAGCATAACGAAAATAAACTTCAACTAAACTTGCTTCATATCTGACCCAGAGAGACTGCAGGTCATAACTTCTTACCTGAAGTTCAGTTCACCTGACTCTAAATCCCAGTAACGAGTAACGCGTTCCCGGTTTTGGCATAATAACTAGTTGCCGTGCTCGTTACCACAATAATAACGTAGTTACTGTAACGCGTTACTTAATAACGTGTTAGTCCCAACACTGATGATAACATCATTAGTCAGTTGCCTTCTGACTGTGACCTGATTGTAAGGAACTTTGGCCTGATTTTTGACTGACTGACTTGATAAACTGATTAAACCTGTTGTTGAAATAACCTTTTTTTTTGCTTAAGGCTTCTCAGTAAAGTAAAGGTCTACCTCCTCCCATTTGACTTGTAAAAACTAATTCATGCCATTATTACCTCTTGATTAGACTACTGGAATTCTTTGTATGTTAAACTTGTTAGGATGTTATTCTGTCGCTGACCAAAATGCAGAAGAAATGGCATAATCACATCACAACTGTACTGGCCTTCTTTCAGTCCATTTCAGAATCCAGTTTAAAAGTATTACCTGTTCTCAACAGTCTGGCTGCCCTACTAACACTACTGAACTTTCACAGCCTTAAAGTTCAACGAGGGGCTTGAGGTCTATGAACCAACTGCCCTTTTTTTTGATATATATATATGTGTATATATATATATATACAGTGGGGCAAAAAAGTATTTAGTCAGCCACCGATTGTGCAAGTTCCCCCACCTAAAATGATGACAGAGGTCAGTAATTTGCACCAG
>NW_024582615.1:329976-357012 GCF_018398535.1 Haplochromis burtoni | reverse complement strand
AGTTCAAACAGGTGCCATTCATACAGGTAACGAGTGGGGGACAGAAAAGCTTCTTACAGAAGACGTTACAGGTCTGTGAGAGCCAGAGATTTTCCTTCTTTGAGGTGACCAAATACTTATTTTCCACCCTGATTTACGAATAAATTCTTTACAAATCCTACCATGTGGATTCACACTCTGTCATAATTTTAAGTGGGGGAACTTGCACAATCGGTGGCTGACTAAATACTTTTTTGCCCCACTGTATGTGTGTATATATATGTGTATATGTATATATACATAAATACATACATATACGTAATTGGTGTCTAAAATTAAGCTCACAAAGATGCTGTGGTGATCAAAATAAACACGCTTGAGCTTTATGGGGAGAGAAAAAAACGCTTAAAAGAATACTGAAATACAATACAATACCCTCTTACCCTCATGATAAGGCTAAAGGTGAGATTTTTTTTTAAAATGTAAAGACTAAATAAAAGTCATATAACAGTGAGTTGGCAGATATTATGAATATGCTATGATTCAGATATGCAGAACCCCTTCTAAAGATTCTCAATCAAACTCATCAGAACTAAAGCATGAGAGATGCATTGCTCAGAAGTAAAGCAGATGCTACATCCATTTTAGTCAGTGTTTGTTTTCTCTTATTTCTAATCGTGTGAGTGTGAAATGGTGTGCAACCTTCACAAAATACCACCAGTTGCATTTTCAGATTGAGGTACCGGCTGTGTTAACTGAACTTGAGCTACTGTGTTCTGCAGTTAACATGCTAATAATCGCAGCACGATAATTCTTGTTGGTGTGGATAAGAGCACACTACAGCACACTAAAAACTAACTAACTAAATAAATAGCAATAGGTCATGTGAAACAACTAATAAATACATTTTGAGATCACCTACCCAACAATATTTGACATGTTTGCTTTGCTTGGTATTCCTCATACACACAGACATGAAACCAACATTTTTTCAAAACATGAATTATATACCAGAAGCTATTGTGTAGTTCACACTGGCAGTAGTTGTTAAGTTACTGTAATCAGATACAGTCTAGCTCACGTTGGATTATACATGTATTACTGAACAGCTATGTGTGTGCTATTTCAGAAGAGAGATAAAAGGTTTTTCACTTCCTTCACAGCAATTGGTCTCTCCATAGTAGAGTGTAAAAGCTATCAGCCAGACTAGAGTAAACACAGGCTAGAGTAAAGGTAGTGATCCCATCCTAGAGGCCTCTCTGATACAGGTTGTAACTGTGGATATGTCATGAGAGAACACAGGCTACACAGTAACAAAATCCTGAAGCCCTATCCACGTAGGAAGCAATTTCCTTGATGCGAATTACTCTGTCACTGACGGTTGGTTGCTAGTGGACGTTCCAGGCTCTGGTTGCCTAGGTAACCCTCCAACATATTTATGACCCTATTGTATGTCAAGCAGCAGTATTAAATCACTACTTCAGTTGAAATGACTAAGTCACTGAAGTCACTAAATATCAGTTTGTATGCTTTTTGGTCCCCACATCAAGTTTCGAGTGAGTTTCTTCCTGAGGAAATGAAGCATAAGTACTGGAGCTGATCCCAACATATGTAAAGTATAAAACCTAAACACACATTTGTTACCCAAATTCCACTCATTTTTTTTTCTATCTGGTAGTATTGTGCCGCTGAGCAACCACATGACAATAGCCAACCTCATCAAGGTAGCTAAATGAAATATTAGCTCCAAAGACTTTAGACAACTTTTCTGGCCATGCTCAGATTCACAAAGTTCTGCCTTTAAGAAAATCTTTTTGTGGAACCTTTTTTTATTCCTGTGTGTGAAAATTATATTCACCGTTCCATTGTATTGGTAGATAAATGTAATTCTTCAGATACAGGGCTCTCCAGTAGCATATTAGACTCCAGATATGACCATATCACATGTATCTTCACACTTATAATTGAGTTTATTCATGACCTTGTTCTTGTCATAGTGTTGCGTCCTTTCTAGAAAGGATGTTCTATTTTACAAAAAAAGCATGAAACTTCAGAAGAAAATGATCAGTCTTTTTTCTTGCTGGTTTTGAAGCAGTTAACCTTTTTGTTGCCTCAGCTTTCACTTTTATCAGTTGTCATGGGAGCTTTCTCTAAGACGTTATAAGCAGTACATTCGTTATTTCAAACACTGTCAGCCTCAGTTTGTGTCAAAGATCCTTTTTTTATTTATTTATTTTTTTAGGTTGGGCTTAATGATGTAAAAGGTTTACTAAAACTGTCAAGAAAAAGGGTTTTCAAAGAATTTAATTGGAACAATATCTGAAGAAACATCTACACTGTGCAATACTTCTCAGGTTGAGTTTATAGCTGAATGAACATAAAACTACCTCTCCAGTGCTTTTTCTTTTCTTTTTAGGTTAAATAAATTAAACTGCTATATGGATGAAAAGTAGAGACATAATTGATGCTAATTCCTATAGTAAATCTTTTACAGCTTATTATAAAAAACAGCATTGGTCTCTGTCATGACAGCTATATTGGGGAAAAATAACTTTATACTTTTGTTTTTTCATTCCTAAAGTCATGGCTTATTTATCTTATAACCACTTTGAGATACAAGTGATTGTACTAGTAGACTGTGTAAAGTTAGCGTCTGATACTTGGTAAATACATTTCATTGGTGACTTATTTTGACATGTAATGAAATGGGATACTTTCATTGTGGTTGTGAGGCAAATCTCTAGAAATACTATCATGTCAATATGGACCAAAATCCAGCACTTTGTTGAAACCATATGATGAAGAAATAAGAGAGGTCTGAAGGCAAACAGGGTTCAACCCACTACTAGCAAGGTGTGACTAATGAAGTGGCCATTGCGTGTATACTGGGGGGGAATATAAAATAAAAATGCTATTCTGTATCTGTATAGTTACGCAACATCAAACTTCTGGAAACAGATAAAATCGTTATCAGACATAATCTCTGGAATAAATTGGTAAGAGCAATTATAATGTCTGATCTGCCAGACTCTCCTGACACTCCTGTGGAAACTGTGCACAAAGCTGTACTTGTATAAAGTGGAGAAAGATGGCCTTAGACACGGGAGGGCAATGTTTAAATCCAACAGAAACACAGTTATTTGTCTTTTAATATACCTTCAGTCTAAAAAATATGGCTATCCAGTTTTCCTTTGTGTTCATTTACTGAATTGATGACATTTCTCTACATTACGAACCACAGAAATGACACTTTTTATGCTATCAAGTCCTTGAATATAGGCAAGAAGGAGGAATGGCTAGCCAGGGACACTGATGTCTCTATGCAGAAGTCTGCTGTGTTCTTTTGGTATCCACCGTTGAAAATGCTGATTTGCAGCTCAATGTTGTAGCAAATGATGAGCATGTAAAAGGGGCCATGTTCTGTAAGCAGAGAACGTCTGAAGCAGGGACCTCGTTTTGTCCAGAAAGTGAAAGTCAAAGTGAGCTTCTTGCAGAGCCAGGTTTTGATAGAGCTCAATCAACTCGGTTTACAGAGAAGCTGTAGTGTCCCAAGGGCAGATTTTTAAATGGGTTTTCAGTGCACAGTAGAGCTTGTTTTTTCCAAGCTGAAATCCTTGAAGTAAGTTTTTATTTTTTATTTTTTTCAGCTTTTGCAGAAACTCATTCTCAAGCATGAAGCTGATTGTTTCCTCTGGTTTGTTCTTAAAGTTTTTAGAAAGTCTAGCAAACCCTGTTATATGCCAGGTTTGAATACCTCCAGCCTCCTATGAAAAGCATACACTTTCTTATACAAGGTCAGTCCATGTGTTGTTTCTGCCCATAAGTTTGACATTGAGGAAATTGAGTTGTGGGGTTATCGGGATACAAAACAGCTTCTATTTTCTTCTCTTTATTGTTTCAGGAGATGCAGAGACATTTTAGGTTTACATTTATTTTCAGACCTAAAATCTGATACCAAAACACTTGAGCACTCTCTTTTTGTAAGGCCCCATTATTGTAAGGGAGTATATCATCATGTAGTGTGTTTGGAGGCTATAGTTAGTGTGTAGTGTAGTCATTGTTTTGTTTTGTGTGTCGGTTATACTAGTGAATGTTACAGTTGATCCAAAAAAAGCCACCAAAAGCAGATTGCAGTCTAAACGTTGTCTCCACATGGAAAACTGGATTGATACACCTCTATTGTCAGACCTGCAGGGTTTAGGCCCGTGATATTCTCCTCTGTCTTATAGTGGACGGAAACTATTTTTTTTGGAGTGGCACAAATAATTTGTGTGCCTTCTTATTTGATGCAGCACACCTGATTGTTCTGTAAATAGTTTTAAATGGTTATATAAAAAATGCCTGAGGCCTTGGATGCATTTTTAGGTAAATAGTACCATATAACTTTGTTGTTTGCAAAATTTGTGCATAATTTTTAGGAAGGTACAATTTCTATTTGCATTTCAAGTTATGAAAATGATTCGTTAAACATGTTTGTGGTTTTTACAGTAAAAAATATAACTTTTTTCTACTCGGATTTAAAAACATTTTTTTCTGAAATTTAGCTCAATTGTGCTAATATAGTATGTCAAAATGAAAAAAATAACTCCAGTTTCAGATATTTGAGGTTGTGCTGAAAATACAAGGCAAGATAAACAGTTTTTAAAGGTGAAATATAGAGGTACAATGAAAAGTAGTCAAAAACGGCAAATTATACCCTGGTCCCCAGAGGGCTAAAGTGGCCAAAAATTGTCATTTTTGGAGGGGAGACTAGTGTTAATATACCGTAAGTTTAACTAATCAGTCAATTAACCTCTGAATCCCTAAGCCTGGTTCTGCTGGAGGTTTCTTCCTGTTAAAAGGGAGTTTTTCCTTCTCACTGTCACCAAAGTGCTTGCTCATAGGGGGTCAGATTGTTGGGTTTTTCTCTGTATGTATTATTGTAGGGTCTACCTTACAATATAAAACGCCTTGAGGAGACTGTTGTTCTGATTTGGTACTTTATAAATAAAATTCAAATGAAATTGAAAATGAATATCATGGCAAGAGCTACGAAATTACCTCATGAATGCCTCTAAAAGTTTGTGTCACCTGTTGTGCTGGAGACTTATGCATTTGCATATATGGTTCCCAATGTCAAGCATAAAGGAGTGGTAATGTGAGGGGGCTTTGCTGGTAAATCTGAAAAACAAAAAACATTTATCCTAGAAATTCAGTTTCTCTTGTTATCCCTTTCACTTGCCTCCAATGCCTCCATCACATCACTCATACACACTTTGAGTTCTCTGTCTATCTTGTGTTTGCTTACTTTTGGACCCACGCTGCTTTCAGTGAAGTCTCCATTGCCCGTTCTTGCTGTTCCATTGATTTTGTATTATCTTGCTGGATGCTTGATCTGACAACTTCAACTGATTTTGTTTTCTGGTTCTTACATCCTCCTTTTCTGAATGTTTTTTTAAATGGTCACATATGGTGTTACAGTGAAATTTTGTTACCACCCTGCACTGTGGTCTCTTTTTTCATTACCAAGAGCTAGGATGACCAAGGGTTAATTTATAAAAATGAATTTCAAATTTCTAACTTTTATGTAATGTGTTTTATCGTGTGGCTTATGTGTTTATATTATTCTGTCTTCATTAAAATGAAACTACAATACAAATTATATACTGTTCTTTCTTTCTACTGTACTTTGTAAGTGCACAAACTTAAAAATGCAGTATTAGATCAAATAATTATTTAACCCAGTAACGTTTTCAATGAAATTGTCACTGTTATAGCTGCTTTTTAGTATGTATTCCCAAAAGTATTTGCTTGTCTGCCTTAACACACATATCACTTTGAGTGACATGCCATACTTAATTCATTGGGTTTAATATGATGTGGGCCCACCCTTTGCAGCTATAACAGCTTTAACTCTTCTGGGAAGGCTTTCCACCAGGTTGGCACACTGATTTCGAATAAGGGCTGGCTCACAGTCTCTGCTGTAATTCATTCCAAAGGTGTTCTGTTGGGTAGAGGTCATTTTGTCATGTTTGAAGAGGAAAGGGCCAACTCAGTCCAGCGGGGCGTGCTTTACAGCACTGCATCTGACCCCTTGCGTTTAGTTATGTAAGGCTTGGATGCAGCTGCTCAGCCAGGGAAACACATTCCAAGAAGCTCTCTAAGCGCTGTTCGTGAGCTAATATGACGACCACGTGAAGTTTGGGGCATCTGTAGCAGTTGGTGACCACTGTGTGCTTCCCAGTTGTGTCGACTTTGTTATAATATCACTAATAGTTGAGTGTGGATATTTAGTAGTGTTGCACAGGTGGCATCCTGTCATGGTACTGTACTAAATTCACTCCTGAGACCCATTCTTTCACAAATGTTTATAGAAGCAGTCTGCATGCCTAGATGCTTGATTTTATATACCTGTGACCATGGAAGTGATTCAAACACCTGAATTAGATGATTTGGACGAATTAGTTAATACTTTCGCCAATATAATGCACTTCATTATGGATAATGACACTATTATGCTGTAAGATTTGTTTTCTTCACACCTTTGTACTTTCTGTTTTTCGTGTTTCACAGTAGCACCAATAGAGACAGAAACAGTCCCACAATGCCATATTAATGGTTTCAGTAGTTAAGTGATCCACTAGCAAAAGTAATATTTTTGTTTTATGAATGTCTGAGCAGTGGGGATAACACCTGTGCAGCTTAAATTCTCCTTGATGATGCTGGTGGAATTTGATTTATTCTGTGCAATAGATGGAAGATGTGCATTTATCACTAGGATTAGAAAGCGCTGAGAGTCATTCTTAAATAAATGGACATTTCAGAATGTATTTTTTTAAGTCACAAGGACATCTAGTTTCATAGAGGACATTCCTGATTGATGAGTAGGACACCTTTAATCCAAAGGTATCACTGTCCTTCATGCTAAAGAGGCACTTTCTTCCTTTTGTGTTTCAGAAAAACTAACATTGATTGAACATGTGTGTGTGTGTGTGTGTGTGTGTGTGTGTGTGTGTGTGTGTGTGTGTGTGTGTGTGTGTGTGTGTGTGTGTGTGTGTTCAGGCAAAGTATGGTTCAGGCATCGTTTTGTGCCAGCAGAGGATTTGAACATTTCAAGCAACCCCAGCAGTAACCTTCAGCACAAATCAATATAATATTTAAGAAGTTGTCAAACCCAAGCTGATTAATGCTCATGTTTTTATAAATAATAACCCATTATACCCATTTTAGCATTACAATATTTTAACCACCACGAGAAGGTCAGAGCAAACCTAAGTGTTGAGGCACAGAGAGGGTCTGTCTGTACTGTAAAAGAAAGTGAGCTGTACATAAGCCATACAAAGGGCACTTAGTACAGAGTGGATGCCACTTGGGAATCTTTGAGCCTGGCCATTTTCTTCTGGTTTAACAGCTTCAGTTCTCCATAACCCCACCATCCTGAACCCATGAAACACAGAGAAAATATGTCAATTTGACATAAAGCACCGCATAGTGCTTGTTAGAAATGCTATACGAAAGTGACTACAGTGTTTAATTCGAATTATTTCTATAAAATATTTATGTTTTTATAAAAACTATTCAACCTGTATTCACAAGCTCGATCAGCAGGACAAACCTGCTTATGTTTCTTTTCTGTGTTTCATTTTTTTCCATATTCATTGGCATTTTTTGACCTTTGACTTCTCTTAACTTCTTTGTTCGGATGTCTTGCTTATCAGTCTTTGAATACAAGCCATCTGCTAATTCTTCCATCTGTTAACATGTGACGCACTAATGCTTATGGGAAATGGTGCTTGTGAAAAATGTCTAAAAGCAAAATATTAACTGAGCAACACAACAACATGCAGCTTTGTGATTACAGGGAATAATTCATTTAAATGGGAAAATTAATTAACACAGTGTGTGTCCGCGTAGGTGTGTGTGGTGTTATCTTCATCATGACAGCAAGTCCTCATCAAAAGTTTCAGAAAAAAGCAGTCTGACCACAGAGAGTGACAGCTACAGATATCCACGGGGCTCAAATACCTCTTGAAGCCATGTCTTTGTGTGAGGGCACAACAGCTGTATCCGTGCATTTCATTTTAATTCTTCTCCTCTGAATGCAGGAGGTGAGGATTCTTTTGGGGGAACTCTGCACATATGCAACTTGACATCAACAACAGGGGCATATTTTGAGGCAGATGCTGCGTTCAATAATTCACATATTTATTCAGAGGCAGCACACAGGGTTTGATGAAAACTTTCTCCTTGTTTCTTCTTGGAATGCATAAATATGCAAACTGTTAAGTAAAACTTCTATTCCCTGTGTACTCACCGTGGCTGCTATATTGACTAGTTAAGTGCATTGCCAGTTTCACCCCATCATCTATGGGGAATTCAACTTTTTTTTCCCTTTAACATTTGTTTTTGTTCCAGTATCCTGAGGGTGCCCGATGAGTCATGCACTTCTGAGCGTTTGTTCCAGTCCATCATAATGTTGTACAGCATCCTACAAGTTTAAACCGAACTCTGAAAGCTTGATTTACATTTGTAAATGGTGCATTTGTTACATTTTACCAAAAGATAGGCTTAACTACCATGAAGTCATCCTTGAATTTTAAATGCATTTTGAAGCCAAAACCCCTGAATGTTCTTCACCATTGCCATCTTGATTTTTAACAAGAGGTTACCATTATCAGTCATCAGCCTCTGCTACCGAACTTGGTTAGCAAGAT
This sequence comes from Haplochromis burtoni, assembly GCF_018398535.1. Classification (NCBI taxonomy): domain Eukaryota; kingdom Metazoa; phylum Chordata; class Actinopteri; order Cichliformes; family Cichlidae; genus Haplochromis; species Haplochromis burtoni. Next base: position 348,340 of record NW_024582615.1, on the reverse strand, counting down.
ACACCCATATGGATGCATCTTACAGACACAGATGCCTGCTAATTAGTGCTAAGTAGCAAACTACTACAACAAAAAATTCACTCAGCAAAACAGAAGCACAGAATTCCCGGAGAATGTACATCACAACAGGCCATATTATTGAAATGCTAAAGAGTAGATTCTATAAGTGCAAATGAGTGAGAAATTAATGAAGATAAATATAACTGGATGTAAATGTCTGTACCCACAGATCATATTGTACCTTTTTCATTTTTTATCTGCAATTTTCACTCATTTTAGTTGAATAAATGAGTGATGTTTACGATAAACACAAACTTTGCCTAAACAAAATCACATAAGGCAAAGGTATATATATATATATATACAGATATATATCTAAATGAAAAGCTTCTGCAGAATCAGTATCAGTTTTACTTGTTTAGTGATGGGGCTAGAAAAAACAAAGTGCTCACATACGAGATAACTCTTAGTGACAGTCAGGCGAGAAGAGAAAAAGCAGCAAAACCACCAACATAACTAGGCTCGTGGAGGGCAGCCACCTGCTTTGACCCTTCGTTGTGAGGGAAAGGCAAGCAGAGAAAAGAAGAAGACCTGACAGTTTGCAGGTTTGTGGTGCCAGCAATTGCAACGATGTTGAGAACAGAGAAGAAAAAAATGCTATTTTATGTGGATATAAAATATCCTGTTCATAGCATGATAATAATATAAATATCCTGTACTATCATGGAGAAATAACTGAAAAGTAACACTTACTTTTCCTGTTGAAAGCATTGACACCGGTCAAAACTGGATGAAATAAAAACTAATAGGATGTTCAAGACTGCTGCAGTGTGCCGTGTTTGAACTTCTGATATCATGAACTCTCTGTTTGGTTTGACTCTATTTGAAAAAAAAAAAAGAAGGAAAAAAGACGGAAAGAAAGAAACTTCTACAAAGACAGCACAATGACTTTGAAGTCACAGTGAGGTACTTTGTTTTTTGAGGACGTTACATGGTATACTGAGGTGACAGTGAGGTAATTTTAGGTGGCGTGTAGTCATGGTTGACTTTGTGTAGCCGTCCGCCTGTGTGTGTGTGTCTGTGTGTGTTGTGTGTGTGTGTGTGTGTTGTGTGTGTCTGTGTGTGTGTGTGTGTGTGTGTGTGTGTCTGTCTGTGTGTGTGTTGTGTGTGTGTGTGTCTGTGTTGGTCACCCCAAAAGCTGAGCAGCTCTGTGGCCTTGAGAGCATTTACTGTTGTTTCCTGTCAAAAACTTGACAGGTCACTCCACTCTTTCCCGCTTAGAATAGAAGAGAACAAATTAGAATATATGAAGAAAAAAAAAACAAGTAACTGGAGGGAAAGGTGTCTTTTTTTATTATTATTATTTAATACTATGAAGAAACAAATCATTGTTGTCCCTCACTAACATGGAATGTTTCTCATACTTTAAAAGACGGGACACAGTAACTTTATCATCTTATATTTAAGACTTTTTTCTTCTCTTTTTATTCACCCCTTTTCTTTTAGACCACCAGTTTTCTGTCAGAGGCCCAGTTTTCTTCAGAGTCACCAGAAACCCTGGACCCACTTTTCAAGTTCCATGAGACCATTGCTAAGGTAGGACCATGTAATTATTTCTAATTCTAGCAAGAATTGCGACTGTTATGACGACTTTACCATGTAAGGCAGGATCTGTTGATTTGGGACATCTGTGCTACAAATGGTATTTTCTACGCTGCGAATTTTGACAAAATTAGGAGACAAATGTAAAGAATATAAAGTTCTTCCAGTTGGAAAAAAAATGAAAAAGCATATACGTTCATGGTTTATCCTGACTTGGGAAGTGCTTGGTTAGGAATGTTGGTAAACAGAGCATAAAATCTGAAAGGTAGAACCCTATGTAAAGGAGTGTATAGTTTGATATCACTGAGTGCACTGCTGAAGAAAGCCCATGCCATAAATGTGGTTTAAACTTTATTGTCCCAAATGAGATTATGTCCTCCATCAGAAATTGCTAAAATACTACACTGTAAGCTTGTCTGTGTTGAATGAACCTGGGATAACAACTTTTACTCAATGTCTAAGCGTTATGGAAAAATAGTTTAATCCTTTAATCAAATAGAGCCAAAACAAAAGGCAACAAAACAATCTCACTTGTAAGAGGAGAGAAAACAGACTCAAATTGTAGACATATACCAAGTGACAGACAATAAGCGAGCTGCACCACAGGGTTGTAATGCTGGCTGCTGATGCCTGTGACAGTCCAGACAAGCCAGTTCACCATGCAACAAATGAGACATCCTTCATGTGTATATACATGCTGTGTGGCTTTCTGTTCACAAGATTCTCCCAATCAAAATAGTTGTCAGTCAAATATCATTTTATTAACAAAAACACAAACATTCTTATTATTATTACTGCAATAACCTAATCAGTATTCCTTGCTTTGTAAGGAAGGTTTAATTGGATTGGACAACTTTTGCAGTTGGAAAGAACAAACTGGGTCATTTTGCAAAAATTTGTTATTTATAATAATGTAAATTAATGTTAAATTTGATAATCCAGCTACACATTTGTTTTTCACTTGTCTAGTTCATTGTTGTGGTGTAGGCTAAAGCCTATCCCAGGCCGTCCTCAAGGTGCAGCAGGTTGAGAGGCGGGATATACCCTGGACATGGTGCCAGTCTGTTGGAGGACTAACTCATTTTGATAATTAGCCCATTCTACTTTAAAGTCTTTAGCGTTGCATTACAGAATCTGATACCTGCTATGCTTCGAAACGGGTGGTGCATCATACATGCAGGACAGGGGTATCCGAACTCCGGCCCGCGGGCCAACTGCGGCCCGCGATCCATTTTTAATTGGCCCGCCAGTAATTTTATAAATAGAATAGAATATTGTCCGCACTTCAACTTTTGCTTGAGCGTATTGCACTTCTTAGTTTTAACACCAGGGGGAGCTTCTGTTGATCAAGGCAGTTGCTCCACCAAAAAGGACAATCACAGAAGAAATTTACCCCAATATGGCTTAGATTAAAAAAAGAAATTTACCCCAAGTTACTAAACATGGCAGGACCAAAGAAGCGAAAGGTAGAAAGTGAATGCAGAAAATTTCAGACACGGTGGGAGAGTGAATATTTCTTCAGAGAATTCAAGGGGACGTGTGTCTGTTTGATCTGCACTGAAACTGTGGCGGTTATGAAAGAGTATAATGTACGACGTCATTATGAAACCAAACATCAGGCCTATGCATCCTACACTGGTGCTGAGCGAGAGCAGAAATTAAAGCAAATGGTAGCTGTCCTGCAGGGTCAGCAACAGTATTTTTTTCGTGCTCAAATTGTCCAGGAAAAGGCTCCAATAGCCAGCTATGAGGTCGCCCAACTCATCGCAAGACATGGCAAGCCTTTTTCAGATGGAGACCTCATAAAACACGGCCTCGTTAAAGTCACCGAAATAATGTGGAAAAAGTGCAGGACTTCAACAACGTCAGCATGTCCAGAGATACATTTGTGCGATGCATTGAAGACTCGTCGGCCAACATTAAACTTACTACTATTACTCCATCGCATGCGATGAGAGCACCGATGCCACAGACACCGCAAAGCTGCTAATTTTTTGCGGGGAGTGGACGAGAGCACGAGCGCTTTAGGTGAGTAAAAAATATATTCCACAGTACCCGTGTGTTAATGTGCAGGTACACATGCTTCAAATATCAATAATGCGCATCAATTCTGTCACTACCCTGCTTTTGCGCACCACTTTCTTATATGCGTTTTTCTTGTTAACACACAGAGTACACGCCGCTGTGCACAGCGCACGCACACGCAAAGAAGTCAGCTGATCTCATCTGATGCAGATTTGCTCCTTGATCAAGTGACATTTGTCCGAATTTTTAGCACGAGTGGCGATCAGCACCGCGGCTGGATGGCCCGATTTACATACCCAGAGCAGCTGATACTCACCAGAATAATTTACTAAGATTATATGGACTCCTGTTATTAAGTCCAGTTCAGTCTGTTAATGTTGATAACGGTTTCAAACAAACGTTAATAGTGTTGCTAAGCCTAATAACTTAAATAACAAACTTGAAATGTGCCCGTCCCATTTTCCCCTTTATTGTTTTTTCTCCGTGCTATAAATCTTCTGTCTAAGAAGAAATCTGAGGCTGCTGTTCTGAGAATGAGCTACCAAAGCTTTTTCTGAATAAATCAATAAAGATCCATTTATGGAAAGCTGTGATGAAGGTAGTTTTGTCTTTAATTATATTCAACAATATAACATATTCAGCCACTTTTAAGTGATTTTTCTAACTTTAATACACTAAAGTTAAGATTATATACCTAATTTCTTGTAAGTGGTCCAGACCCTCCTATATTTTTATGTATGTGGCCCTCAGTGAAAAAAGTTTGGACACCCCTGATGCAGGAACACTGGTACCAGGCTTCTGCTGTTGCTAGGCAGCTGCAAAGCCAGCTGCTGTCAGTCACTTAGCTGGTGTAGCAAATGAAATTAGCAGGGTCATTAGCTAAGTAAAGCATAAAAAGTCACAATCCATTTTAGCTGCAACAGTCAATGCCCAGCATCTATTGATATTTACTGGAGATGAGCAGGCTTTGCAGGAACAATCACTTTATGTTCAGTTCCTCAGTACAGCAGATCTAATGAAGCCCTGACTCTGAAGAAAAAAGCAAAAGCAGAGATGTGGTTTCACATCTTTGAAAATATGCACATTCAGGGCAGCTTGCCAGAAAACTTGTAAGGTGTTTCAGGGAAGTAAAAAAGGCAACTTGAGGTTAAATGCACTGCATGTTTATCCACAGCCATCCCTTGTGATTGCAGCCTTCCTTTCTTGTTCTTTTGCTATAGTTGTGACATATTTTTTCCTCTACAATGACACCTCTGTAAAAGTCAGAATAAATTCACACTGCTTATATAAGATGTTGCCAAATTAGGATTTCCATCTCAGCTAACAGGACCTTTTTAAAATAGCCCTTGCTGTTAGGAGGAACACTCTCATTGCTTATAAATGCCACCAGCTTACCATAGCTATCACCGCTGTGGTAAGCTGTCACAGCATACAAATTACATAAGGCACAGTGACATTTTCATTATCTTTTATGGAGCCCAGCTCTAAATGAAGACACTTCATTTTGTTATGTCCCTACCTTGGCACCTCATATGTGAGAAATTACACTTAGTTTACAAGTACCACCCTGGCAGAACTGTAGTAGCTCGTCCTACTCCTGTGTAGGTTTGTTCTCTGTAAACAAAATACATTTTTATTCTTTGATGCAGAGAGTGGAGATGGAACCAGATAGAAGCAGACAAATAACTGAAATCACTGGCATTTATATAGGTTGATTATTTTATGATTATTTGTCTTGACTGTGTTTATTGTCACAGTGTAAAGCTTGATGTGGAAATCGCACGCAGACAGAAAAACCTGGTGCAATGCTGTGTCTCAATGGGGATTGCCATAAACGGATTACCAGATGTGTGTGCCTGGAAATTATATCTAGATTTATGAGTTAAGTTTATTACTGACTATTTATTACTAATTATTTCCTGCAGCTCCTGGGTAATAGAAGTCTTCTAAAAAAGAAGAAGAAAAAAAGCAACTACAGCTCATTTTCTTCTTTCATTTCACAAAAGCATAACAACCACAGTGCCCCAGTTAGTATAATGATAAATGATAAAATGAATTATTGTCCATTTAAAACCATACACAGCTGCGATTTCTATGATGGAAAGGGACACCAGAGAATCATTGTATGACAGGGAGATTAATATAAAGCTTAAACGCAAAAAGACTGAATGCAATTTTGTCTTTTTTCATTCTTTTTATGCTTTCAAAAAGCTGGAACTCTATTTCTGCAGTTATTTAGCTGCCAACAGTTGATACTGCATTATCTAAATTCAGCTCAAATGTAAGCAAAACAGGTTTGAATGGTGAGTGTGTGGTCATTTGTGCATGTGTGTGTACCGGCAGCGTAAGGTGTCATTGTTCACAGTGCAGGTGACCTTCATGTCCATCCCATCCCTGCTGGATGGTGATTGCTCGCCTAAAAAGCACCTGGTTGGCAGCTCATTTTTCTCCCTTGATTTTCATTCAACAGCACCTCTTCCATTCATCTGGACAAAAACGGTGGAAACTTACTGACCTTAAAAACAAATACCAAACAATAATGGCAGGTCATTCTTGTGGTTCGGCGTGTTTCACGGTATTGCAGCATGCTTCATATCACCTCCAACTTTATCCACAGTTGTGGGTTGACACAGATACTGGCTTGGGTCAATAAGTTTCACTTTATAACGACTAAATAAGTACTCTCTCATGTGAGTTACTGTACTTTTGCAAACACAATGGAAAAGGTCACAGATCGGCTTTTATTAAGTGTTAATTTATGTATTTCACTGAGCAGCAGAGCTTTCTAGGTCTCGCATTGTTCTGTATGCTTCCTACCGCTAAGACCAGGTGTCCCAGAAACATTTTTCTTAGAGAAACTCGAGGCAATGAGATACACTGAGAGGAAATGAACTTACACACTGACAGCTGAATGTTTTTTTAGATGTATAACACTGCATAACACAATGATGCGAGGTTGTAAAGTCAGTGGAAGTATAGAACTTTACAAACCATTTCACATGTAGACCGCATGCTTGAAAATGAAGTTTGACATTGTGACAGTAGCATAACTGTGTTTGATGACTGATGTGCTCCACTGGCACAGGAGATAACACATATGCCAAATGTTTCCTAGCTTACTCATTCCCCACTTTTTGGAGAGGAAGGCTGATGGTAAGATGACCTGGAGGAGAAAACAAGTTGAGGTTTGGGTTAGGAAAAGTGATCCACATGTCGCTTAAGCATGTTTTACTGCCTTCCCACATACTTGTTTCCACTATCACTTTCCACTATATTACAGGGCGAACGTGGTTCAGGGGATTGGGAAGCTCATCTTGTAACCGGAAGGTTGCTGGTTTGATCCCTAGCTCTGTCTGTCTTGGTCGTTGCGTCCTTGGGCAAGACACTTCACCTACTGGTGATGGCCAGAGGGGCCGATGGTGCGATATGGCATCCTCGCTTCTGTCAGTCTGCCCGAGGACAGCTGTGGCTACAACTGTGGTTTGCCTCCACCAGAGAGTGAGTGAATAGTGGAATTGTAAAGCGCTTTGAGGGCCTTGAAAAGCGCTATATAAATGCAATCTATTATTATTATTATTATTATTATTATTATTATTATTATTATTATCATCCTGTTTGCTAGTTTTTAGTTCCAGTGGTCAGATTTGACCTTTCTCTGCTTTAGTTTCAGCCTCCTACAATAAATGATGTCACAATGTAGCTTTAAATGTTTTTTATAACATCCACTTCTATTACTTGAAGTTCTTCAGTTGTCTTGAAAACCAGCAGTTGTAATTACGCTCGCTTTCTCAATCAACTCATCCTGGCCAATTTGCCCTAATTGCTTTCCTCGCCTGTACTACTGGAAATGTTTTTTAAGCTTTTTGCACAGTCACGTAAATTGTTAAGCTTGTAATTATACCTTTAAAATGCTGCACACTTGTGTGCAGTTATCCTAAATGATTCAACCAGTATGCCAGTTAAATTTAGGCGGTGATGTTCCGGGAGGAAAAGGGTCACAACTAATGTGCTTTTAAGAATGACAAACGGTTAGGTTGCACTTCATGGTTGTAACAAAAGGAGGGTGTGAGGACGATTGTACACACACAGAAAATCTAAAGTAGGAGTATTGCAGTTTTCTGCATTTTAGATGGACAGACAAATTTTTTTAAGTGCTTATATGAAGAAAAAAATGTTAAAGGTCTTTGAAACCCAGTGACTCACCTACCCAGTGAGCAACAATCAAATGGTCAAATATTTGGGCACATCAGTGGTTTAAACCCTGGAGTGGATATCTCTGCCCTGTGTTTTCAGACATTTAGAGAAAGAAATCTTCCCAGCTGACAATTCATGCCAAACATTCAGGTTTGTTTCGTACTCACCCTTTATTTTTTTTTAATCACATAGAAAAAAAAAGTTTTTATTTACAGATGAGTCCTGTAATCTCTGGCAAAGCTCGTCCGTGTCTATGAGGAAGGTTGCAGCCATGGTGGGCAGAGGAGAAATAGCGCTGTCATTTGGCCTTAATCATCACATCCTTGGAGATCAGGCAAAGTGCCAGATGTTATTTGTGCAGGTTGTAAAATGAAGGAAGAGAGAGAGAGAGGGGAAGAGAGGGAGAGAAGGCCAAAAGTACACTGACACAACATGTCATCATGAAGGGCAAATAGGAGGAGGCAGAGATGTTATTCTCCATGTTAAATATTCAGACTGGGAGAGGAATACAGAAAGGCAGAGAAGTCTGTGACCTCTTTTGGACTTGTGTGTATGTTTGTGTGCCTGGACTTATGTTGTGAAGAAATGAAGCCATTGTGGTGACCAAACGCCCCTCATCGGGTCAAAGTCTTTATGAACAAAATCATTCAAATATGGGTGAAAACATACAAGACGAGGTTAGGATGAGCACACGTTACAGATATGGTAAATTACCAGGAAGAGAATGTATGTCACTGTAATGTCCTTTTGAGTATAGGGAACAGGAAAGTGTGTGTGTGTGTGTGTGTGTGTGTGTGTGTGTGTGTGTGTGTGTGTGTGTGTGTGTGTGTTTTCTGAAATGTCAGCAAGTCTGCAAGAGACATGGAGACACAAACACTTTTGCATATCTTGTAGTTATAATGAACAAAGTTTTTAATAACATAAAAACATACTTAGTTTTTGTGCCAACTGATTCTACTAATAGTAATACCTGCATGTTGTCTATGTCAAATATTCTGATCAATTTATTTCCTTATTGTTAGTTAAATAAATCACATGTCCTTCAACATTGTGAATCACACACAAAAAATGGTCACTCGGCTGAAAATCAAATCAACAGAAATCTCAAGATAATCCTAATTGTTTCTCTTGTTTTGTCACCATCATACAGCAGAACAAATAAGATTATGCCTGTGAGGACATTAGTGCATTGCACCAGCAAATAGCAAGTCATCTCAGGACAAAACAAATTACTTACAGCAATAATATGACTTCAGAAAGCTGGGGTCAGGGTGCTAGTTTAGCTCACTGGGTTGAACAGGCACCTCATATGTTATAAGGCTATTGCAGATGCCTGGGTTTGAATTCGCTCATGGCCATTTGCTGTGCGTCTTCCCAGTGCTCTCTCTCTCTCTCTTTCTTCTCTCTCCTAGCTTTCCTTTTAAGAAAGCACTCCCCAAAAATACTTAAAAGAAAGCTGAGGTCATTTTAAGGCAGAATCCTAAGTGTGCCCAAAGATAGATGGCTAAAAGACAAATGACCTCACTCTCCATTCCAGTGTGACAGGGCAGAATTTGTATTTGCTTCAAATAAAATTAATTATTCCATAAAATCATAGAGTTCAGTCAGAATGAACATTCAATCCTTAAAATTGAGTGGCTCTAAAAGAGAATAGGGTTGAACTCTTAATGAAGACAGAAAAATAGCTCATGGCAACAACACATCTTGGACATTAGCTGATATACATCTGATATACAGTCTCACTACAATGCAGTAGGTTGAGCTGGTGTCACAAAATGAAAAATGAATGTTTGTATGTGTCATGTTCTTCTGTTTAACAATTGCAGATATGAATATGTATTTTTTCTTTCTCTCTTCTTATTGCATCAGTGTTTTATCGTCTTTCTCTGTGTATCATTCTCTCTGTTTTATCCTCACAGCAACACCGAACCACCTCCTGACTCTCTATGGAATGGTGCATGTGCATTGTTAGTGTTGTAGCTCAGGGACTTTGCCTATGCTCTGTGTCCCTGAACTCATTTGTCAAGTGCGGTTTTGGACACAGCTTGGTTGGAAGGGTTGAGGGTGGCAGGTGGCAACAGCATGCATCTTTCACTTTCTTTGTTCTTTCTCTCCTCTGCCTCCCTTGGCCTCTAAGTGTGCAGTGCTCTCAGAGTAGCACATTTTTTAAATGTGGTCTTGTATACAAGCTGGAGTCCTCTGAGTTGGCAAAGCATGGCAGGCGTTGATCAGGCCAAGGACATGTAGCAGGTCCCTGCTGCACAGTGCTAGGTTTGCGTCAAACAGCCATATACTTTACATGTGCAGTAGGTATACAAGTGTAAATATAAATGTGATGTTTGCCTCAAGTAAAGAAAATTTTTACTCGGCCATTTTAATCCTTGCACTTTAAACACTTCAACCCACTTTTGTTTTGGATTTTAATAATCGCTGCGGTTAGAAACGCTTTCCTGTGAATTCTTAAAAAAATGTTGATTTCCCACACCATGTGGATTTGTTTTCCTAAATCTAACTTAATCTTAACCACAGAGAAAAAAAGTATGTCCACAAACTGAGGGCAAGGTTGTTAAATGCTGCTGAAGGCAGTGATGTGCTTTCCATGTAAATTAAGTGAGCCGTTAATGTTGTTACAGGCCTGCAAAATGTTTTCAGTGCAAGTCTTCGCTAACATCCAGAGCATCAAGTGCTGTTATCTTATCAAAGCTGTCCTTTCACACATCCAGAACATTTTTTGTCCCTTTTTTGTGAACAAGTAAAAACAAAACAAAATGCAACAGAGCTGCAAAAGAGCAATTAACTTCTTCTGGCCAATGTATGTGTGACTTACTCCCCAACGATCCCTAATTTAGATTTTGTCTCTCTTAAAAGGAGGGCTGGTACCTTTCAGTTTTGACTTAAAAGTCATGACTGGAAGGTTTGAGATGTTGTTTGATGATCTAGGGCTTAATTACAACCATAGTTCAACCATGTTTCAACCATTTTTGGTTGCACCCCTAACATTGCCTCATCTTCAGCTGCTTTTACACGATAAATTCAATATTGCATAAAGTCCTTATTCAGTAAAATTGGTAATGGTTCAGTTGATATCATCAAAAGCAAAATTAAGCAAAGACACTGCCATCAAAACATGAGCTGACTATTAGTGGAGAGAAAAAGCACTATGGACAAAAGTCTTGGAGACTCAGAGGTTGTAGTCTGCCTCGGGACATTATTCAAGACATTTTTTTCTTCCCAAGACACATGGAATGTGCACTGTATTTGGGGCAAGTGTCAGATTAAACACTGGTGATACTAATAAGGATAGAACAGACATGCAGGCTGGAAAACTGGCAAACTGGGGGACGTAAACCTGACAGGAGTGCACAACTACAGCAGATTAAGAAAAAAGAAAGCAGAAATAAGAAAAAGTATGAGCACAACAAATCATTATTGTTAGTAGTAGCAGTAGTAGTTTCACACCTATATATCACTGGAATTAATTTGTTGTCCTTGTCTTGGAGTGAAACACAAACAGAAACACAGAGGGCAGTAAAAAAAGAAGATAGGAAGGGTAGATGGTAATAGAACAAACAGGCCCAGAAATGAAGAGTGGGACAGAGGGAGAATGAGAAAACTACAGATAAGCCTGCAAATATAGATGGAGGTGATGGTGATGAAGACTAAATGTCCCTCCCAGAGAGACATTGATTGGTGAGAGGAAATGAAGACAGAATGACTTAACATAATACACAAGATCAGACACGCAAATAAAGATGCGTCAGGAGCCAGATAGACGAGTAAAAATGAAATTAATAAACAGAGAGAAGAAGATGGCACGTATACGAAGGTTGCAAAAAGTTGGCAGAAAGAGTTAAATATGCTGGGGAGAGATTCTGATTCATGGAGTTAAGGAGATGAATAGGAAAGGTATTTAATACATTTTATTTCCAGGTCTGGGCTCATGTGTCTTCTTTATTGAATTCTGTCATCTTTACTTAACATCCATTTCTCATTGCTGCCAAAGAGCACAAATACCACGAGATGTGATCAGTAAAGGAAGTTGAGAACTTTATGTGAGAAAGTTAATCTGAAGGTGATGCTTTCATGATCTCATACACAACAGAAAAGAGGGTACAGTAGTAGATTAGAAAGGAAGGAGGAAGAAGGAAGACAGCAAATGTTATTGGGAATAAAAACTCTTGTCATGTAATCATGACCGTTATTCAGGGTTTCTTAAGGTTTACATCAAAGTTTATATTCTTCTGGACGTCACCAAGAAGTTGTGGTGTGACATTATTAAAACACGGGATAAAAAGGTTCAGACTTCAAATTGACCCTTTGAAAACCCTGCCAGATGTCCATAGAAATGCAGACCTTCTGTAAACAGGTATTTGTGAGTATATGAATCAAAAGCGTTCAGAGTCCAAATTAATGTAACTGTATGCTGGAAATGCAGGGGAGATTTTCAAGAGTCAGACCCTGAACCCTTGGGCAGTTCCGGCAACATCGCGATTTATAATTATCACAGGAGAAAAATGTGTTTTTGACATGCAGCCTAGAGTCCAACTGCAAATTGCTGTGGAGGGAAATATGTATTAAAAATATACAAATATTTTGAATCTGATGCTCACTAATTGGTGCCACATAAGACTTCTGCAAGTTGCAGCACTTGTGAAGCTCTGTTTGGCATATTCATGTGGGATCTAATAATCACGTTTTTTCAGAATGAGTCTCATTTTGCATATTGAACCTGTTGGTTTAGTTAGATAATCCATGGATTAGTTTCTGTTCATTCGACAGATTAATAGTTTGGAAGCCCATTGGTATACAGATTTTGTCTTTCAAAACAGACTGCTCTTATTGGACATCAACCTGTTTCCACTAGAAAATGTTAGTCATTTTCATGGCACTTTCATTCCTGTAGTCATGACTGAGAACCTTGTCACTAATTCGACAAAGGTAGTCAGATTATTCTTCAGGAAAGATGGGTTTTGCGTCTGTGTGTAATGCAGTTGCTTGTCAGCCCTGTCCACTGCTTTTTCGATAAATGCTCGAGAACAAAGGAACATTAAAGCACCCATATAATAGAGATTACAGCAGAGCACAAAGGAGGAGGGAAAACAGAGGCTTTTCCATCCACTAAGATCAAAGCCTTGGCTTGTGTTGATAGATTGGACTTATCTCTGTGCTGTTGCTTGTTAAGGCTAAGGGGCTTTTTGGAGATAAGATTCGCCCTTCTGAGGCACTGTGGCCTCTCAGACTTTCCCCAGGGGTCACCAGCGAACAAACAATTAGCGTGGTCGGTAGCTCTAAATGTATTTCAGACTATGCCCAGTGCTACTACTGGAAGCACATATACTGTCAACTCTTATGTGTCGCATACCTCTGATTATCCACAACATAATCTTCCTAAACATCCAAGGTTTCATTCGACTTACCTACCACAGCAATCTTTGACAGCTTAGCTGGAGCGACGTCATCAGTGCCCCCCCCCCCCCCCCCCAATGTGCTGAACATTGGGGGGGAGGTAAATTCCCAACTATTTTGCTGGTAATACCTGAAAGAGTAAAGAAAATCAACAGCCTATTTGTGCAAGATAATTCATAATTTTATTGGGGGGGGGTTATATTGGTTGGGTCTGATTATTGGGGGGGTCATAACCCCCCTAACCCCCCTGGAAATTACGCCCCTGAGTGATGTCTAAGAGGAATGCATTGCACAAAACAACAAATCGTGAAAATTATAGAATTATTACATTTGCTGGATGTTCTTGTTTTTGTAGCAAATAAACCATCAATGTAACAGAAAGCAATTTATTTAATAACTAAACATAATAAATTCAATTTGCATTTTTGGTGAGTTTTTTTCTGTTTTTCAAATTGCGTACAGAAAAAAAATATTGGATCATTCTTAGTTGAAAAAATTAAAATATTATCAACAAAAACATGACAATTAGTAACGTTGCTGTACCACCTCTGGCTTTTATATTGTCCTGAACTAATTTAAGCGTCTACCTGTTCATTAATTGCTGAGGTAATGATTGCCATATCTCCGAGTCGTTTAGCTGACACGCAACTCCTTATATCATAAATGAGTGGGAAAATTTGCTTGTGTTTTTTCAGGCAGTCATCTTTATATTTTTTCCCCTGAACAGCACCAGACAAAGGTTGCAGCATAATCTCCATGACCAAAGTGATGCTCAGTAATTCACCACTGCTCATCACTTTCATTCAATCATCTCCAGCCCATTGCTTCTCTTTAGCCCTTTGTAACCGTCTTTTCTTTCCTTTAGATGATAGATCATTGGCTTTTCTTTATGTAAAATAAAGATGTTTTCTTTTTATAAAATTCCCATTTTTGGTTTGAACTTGCTCTAAATTTTACAGGAAATGTTGGTCCATCATTTTCTGACACAATCCATGTTGTTTTGTTCTTGAAGGAATTTTAAAAATGCTGTTCACTGGTTCACATAATTAAATAATGGTAAGTAAGTCACATGTGCTATACTTTTCATGTTAGAGTCTTAAGAAACATTATTAGTTATTCCAGATTAATAAATCATAAATGAAACGTTGTTGAAACACAACACTGCCTTTTCTCCAGCTATAGCAAAGTGGACAGCAAACTCTAAACTAATGTGTAGTTATATCTTTGAGGTGGGATATGTCAGATACAGCACAGCCTATGACAAATCAGCCTCTTCATGAGAAGGCTCTAGCCCAAATCTTTTAACCTCTCAGCCTAGTTACTATGTTAAATATAATCAGTCATCTAGGGACCCTGGATCATTAAAATGTATTGCTACTATTATCACGCAGGGACCCACAAGTCAGTGTTTCTGCCACCTGTTATGGAGGGCACAAGTCACTGAAGGATGACCAGACACCTGCATAATGCAGACCTCACAATCCATCTTACCGTGAACTCCTACTTTCACCTCTCTGGCTATGCTTTTTTTTTAGTATTTCTCATTGTAGCTCTCCTCTAATCTTCATGTTTCAGTATGTGTACAAATAATCATGCTTGCAAATGTTAACTCTAATCACAGTGAATCTTTTGGACTTTCACTTCAAGCACTTGAGCTTAATTTGTGGAAAACAGAAAGGTACAGGTCATGTAATTAAGTCGGCTCACTCCCTAGAGGCAAGTTATTTTAGGTCTGGTTTGGGGACAGTTTGGTTAAGATGTCATGAAAAAATTAGTGCTTTTGAGTCATTTAGTTCCTTTCTTCTGTTTCACCTTAAAATCCAAAGTACTGTGACTGTCTAATTGGAATTATGGACTCTTATCTTTTGTGAAAACATTCTAAAGAAAGATGCTGATAGATCTTTAGTCATTCAATTGACAGATGAATTACAGTGAAAACCTAAATTGGGAAATATTGTTGTAATATAGTGTGCTATATAAAATATATCCTTTAACAATTGTTTGTGGTGTTTCCAGGTTTTAAATGCTCTTTCTGCTGTGTCCTTCTATGTACAAACTAAATGATTTTAGCAAAAACAAATGCAGCTGTTGTAGACAAAAGCAATGTGAAAAAATGAAGTTGACATTAAGTGATGATGAGCTGGTCCTAAACAAGAAAAGGAAGAAACAAAAACTCTGGTTCATCCAAGCAGGAGGGAGAATTCCATCATTTGATTCACGATTTTAAACTGTATCACAGCTGATTTCATGCATATTTCAGTCAGTGGGCAGTTCGAACTCTTGTTGGCAGAGTTGGGACCACATCTGAGGAGAGCCAATTGACCCGCAGCAGCAGCTAGCTGTATGCCTGAGGAGAAATAGCATTATTTTACTATTTCCCTGTCATTGTATATTCAGTACCTGTATGTGTTTTGTGCTACAAGCTTTCTTGTTGACAAATGCAGTGGTATGATTTGTTTGATTTGTTTATTTTAATCCAAAAAATTGGAGCAATCAATCCTGGATCAGAAAAATAAATAATTAAAAAATATTTAAATATTTTTAATGCACAAAATATTCACGAATATCCGACGGGTTTTGTGTGTAAACTCTTTTAGACTAAATGTAAATGCCTGCAATGATCAACAAGATTTCTTTAATGAGACACAGAGGGACTGACTTGTTTCAGTGTCTTTGTTGAAATGTTACCATATTTAATTATCAGCTACATTTGGCTAAATGTATAGCAGTTAGGGAGGTGTTTTAATGTATCAGACTTCCTGACTGCGACACATCTATATCATATATTGGGTATAGGTTATCATAGAATTACACTGATATCCATTAGAAGTGTTGAAGGTAATTATGCATCAGAGCCATTTTCACCTGCATGCACAATGAATTACTAATCCTATAAATGATCATCAGTGGGAAAGATTCTCATAGATATGGATAATAGGCACCTTTCTGTATCTAGGCTACAAAGAAAACCTCGTCATATGAATAAATGCAAAAAATTTCCACTCACTTGTTACCTTGGAAAAATCAAGCTTTATATTGATTTTCTCCTCTGTTAAATCAACATTTATGACATTTGAAAGTCAGTGGGAAAGGGTGCTTGCTAATTTAACCATAATGTTTTCTTTAACCACATTTAAACCACATTTCATTAACCATGCAGTTCACCGTCTACAGTATAGCCCCTGCAATTTGAAGGACTCCTTCCACATACCTTTTCAGCAACATGACGTGATCAGCATCAATTGAGAAGACTGTTAAGGCCAACTCAGTTTAACAGTGATCTCTATAGAGTGATTGTACCTTCTAAAATGCATTCAATGGCATTTTAACAATCAAAAGAAGTGTGCATTGGATTGCAAAAGGAAAATGTTACATTCACTGCTTGCAATGCATCTTAAATCTACAATTTTAAAGCTTTATTGACACACGTGCCAGCTTTTCATGCATTCATTTTGTCAGAGCCAGCGTAGTCCACATATCAAACTTTACCAATAAATGTTCCTATATTTTACTGACATTTCACTAAAATGTAATGACTGTTCTTTTTTTTCTCCAAAATGGTCGAACAATATTTTGCTAGAGAGAGCAACATAAAATCACATGAATATGACTAAACAAGGTTTTACAGATTTTTAAAAGGTAAACAAAAGAAGCAATCTTAATTTGAAATGGGTAGGTGTTGATAAAAAGCAAAAAAAAAAGCCAAAAGAGGGTCCAAACAGAGGTGCTATTTAACTTCTAGTATGAAATATATAAAAGCAAATGAAACTGTACTCCCTACCTAAATGAAATAAACTGGCAGAAACGCCCTTCTCTTCGTAGCTCTGTGGGCTGAACTGTACTTTAACGAGGCACTCGCTTTAACTAATCCTGGCCCAATCCCCAGGTATTTCAAAGAGTGCCTCGTTAAAGTACAGTTCAGCCCAAAGACTTAAAACAACAAAATTATCAAAGTAAAAAAAACTAATGAGAGAACCAATAGAGATTTACTCACATCAATTCGCAGCTGTCCCCAATGACGTATTAAATATAAATGATGTGGCAGCAGCAGTACACATCTGATGATTGTCAAGTGCTTGACCCAGTCCCACTAAGATGTAAACATTAAACCCTGTCACACTTAATTTAGATCCCCGGTGTGGACAGGTGTAATGAGTTGGTGAGTTCATAAGAGCTGATTATGATGTGACAGCATTAAGTGCTTGTTTCAATTTACTGTGGGTTTGTGAACTTTTTTGTCATAAAGTTTTTTTTGTTTGTTTGTTCATGGCCAAGGACCTTGAGGGACTGACATGCGGATCTGAAGCGCTTCCGTGCTTTTAGCTTACAAGGTTTGCTTGCTTTAGCCACACAGCCACACGTTTTTTCCTTTTTTTGTGCTTTGGGGCTTCCCTTAGTAACCCCATGTTTTATATCTCATGAAGTTTTAAACTGGGGCAAAATCTTGAGAAATGTGAACTTCAATAAAGTGTGCATGAAGGGCTCAAAATGAGTGAGAGCCCAAGTGCGCTTATCAGTTGGCCAGTGGGGCAAGCCTAAACCCTTGCCGTCTTAGCAGAAACATTCCTCAAAATCTATGAGTCTGTTAGTGTGGACATTGGGATTGAGCCCTGGACTGGGCATCTCTCCAATGAGTGTGCCAGAGTGCAGCTGGGAAACAGATCAGCAGCACTTTGGTCTCAAGGCCAATCACATGCGAGAGATTGCAGTCTAGACTGCAAAGTAAAGGGGCAAAGGAGAAAGGTAATCACAGTGGTGGATTGCCTATGTGAAGCACTGGGACATTTGGCCTAAGGGTGTTTTTGGCACATCGTCTATAGACAGCTTAACTTGACACTTGCATGCATATTCTATAGAAATTTGGATTGACTTTTCAAGTTGGCATGACTTAGAAACAGCTCAATTGTATTTTCGTATTCCTGAAACTGATCACATTTTGATACAAAATGTGACCTGTGCCACCCCATATGGAAAAGATATATATAAATCTTATAAAGTTTGTATCTGTCTTGTGTGAAACTTGTATGAAAAGCATATAAGAGTGAAAACAGATATAAGATCCCTTGAAAAATTACATAATGAAACTTGTATGTTTTGGATACTTACTAAAACAATGTATGAAAGTAATGAGAAAGTG
>NW_024582615.1:322197-329956 GCF_018398535.1 Haplochromis burtoni | reverse complement strand
ATGAAAGTGGCCACTTTCATGAGTAATCACATATAAGTTTTTAGTATTTCTTTTCCATATGGGACAGCTTGCTTATTTATCTATTTATTTATTTTTACGAGTACTGAGTTTTGAAAGAAACTCCAAAATCTTAAAAGCAAATAAGTATCTTCTATGGTTGATTCTGTGTACAGGGTTGGTGGTGGTTCTGAGGACGGGAGGTATTCTCCCCGTACACTTGTGAAAAATCGGCACCTACGTGTACTGTGTAGACAGACGCTAGAGAAAAAAGATGATAATGTCTTTGCTAGTCAGCCAGTCAACGTGTGAGCCAGCCAGTGAGGAAGTGCTTGAGTCAGTCAGTCAGCCAACCAGCCACACGTTCAGTCTTAACAGCACAGTTTACAACAGGCTGCTATAAAACATGCATATCTGACAGCTACAGTCACTTCTGTCTGACTCACCCAGGAGTTGCAGTGACGTTACTACAGCTGCAGTCGCTATCGCTGCAATGACAAGCTCCTTTATCACCTGTTAACAGGAGGTAGAGTTTGTGCATGTGCATCTTTGAGAAAGCGGTGAAGCAAGTGTAAGTCATATGTATGTGTTGGTTGGTGTGGGTGACTGAGGTTGTACCTATAGGTCATTGTGTATGGGAAAGTGTGTGCAACTGAGACAGGCATGAGTGGGTATGAGAGCTGACAGAGGCGTCCAGGTTGACAGCCTTTGTAATAGAGGAGAAGGTAATTTGTTAGACGGATCCTCCTCTGCGGCTGCCTGCACGTCTTCTTCTGTTCATCCTTCTTTCCTTAGCTCTACCTCCATCGCATCTCCTGTAAATCTTTCTCAGCCACTCGTTCTTTCCCACTTACCCGCCATCTCCCACCATCCTTCTTGTCTAATGTTCCTCCTCCTCCATCCCTTTCTTCCTCCTCCTTTGCCCAGCTCAGGCCTTCATCCATCAGGCCTAATGATTAAACTGCTGCCCTGCTCATCTGAGGCCCTGTTTCATATTTCCCAGAACTGAGAACTGGTTTTCACAGAGCAGCTGTATAGAGTGCTGCAGCATCCAAGCAATGTATGGCATGTTCTTTAATGCAATTAAATTGTGTGTGCGTGTGTGTGTGTGTGTTAGTGTCAGTATGCTACTTAGTAACTGGTTGGAGGTTCCCTCACATCAATCTTAGGGTAGAGGATCAGTTCCATTTGAGGCCACCAAAAGCAAAAAGAAACCTCAGGTTTATTCCATTATCTCCATCACATCAAGTTGCTACATCACGTCACATCTTGCTTTATAATAAGAAAAAATATTCAGTATTCATTTTGAGGCCAATGAGTGCAACAAGTTGGTTTTTGAAAGTCTATAAAACTGAGAACTAGCTTGTTTTCATAACCTCATACTATATGACAGTTTGACTTTGTATGCACTTGCAGTACGGCCAGCTGATTTTACCTTGTTTGCTCAGAGAAAAATGGTGGAGTAGTCTACAGCTTTTGAGCAGTGGACAGTGGGGATATGGACATTATTTTTATTTATATTGTATTCAGTTCAATTTAGTTTTAGTTATGTGGTGCCAAATCACAATAAGTCACCTGTACAAAAGGACAAGTGTGTGATAGTCTAATGCCAGCTGCATCCAGGACAGAAGCAACTATGCTGTGCTGTTAACCTAACTTCAGCTCTTTACAAGCAGAGATAGCATGATAACCCAAAGCTAGCTAAGAACCTGGAATGATTATGTTTATAGGATTGGGGAAACCTGCAGTCAGCTGAGACTGAAAAAGTCATTTGGATATCATGGGTGATCGTGGCTCAAGAGTTGGGAGTTTGTCTTGTAATCGGAAGGTTGCCGGTTCGGTGGGCAAGACACTTCACCCGTTGCCTACTGGTGGTGGTCAGAGGGTCCGGTGGCGCCAGTGTCCGGCAGCCTCGCCTCTGTCAGTGGCTGGGGTGGCTGTGGCTACAATGTAGCTTGCCATCACCTGTGTGTGAATGGGTGGATGACTGGTTGTGTAAAGCCCTTAGGGACTAGTAAAGCGCTATACAAATACAGGCCATTTGGATAAGTGACAAAACATTTTCAAACTTTTTGGGATCTCGGAATGATGCTAAAGCTGATTGTATGCCGACGCCAGCCCAGCAGCTAGACCAGGGGTGGGCGATCTCAGTCCACGAGGGCCGGTGTCCCTGCAGGTTTTAGATCTCACCTTGGGTCAACACACCTGAATCACATGATTAGATCGTTACCAGGCCTCTGGAGAACTTCAGGACATGTTGAGGAGCTAATTTAGCCATTTAAATCAGCTGTGTTGGTTCGAGGACACATCTAAAACCTGCAGGGACACCGGCCCTCGTGTACTGAGATTGCCCACCCCTGAGCTAGACCCTGAATTTCAACAAGTAACGAAAGCAGTGATGTAGATGTTTGTAGAATAGAATCACTGTGGCAATTGTGGTGCTTTTGATGATGATGGTGATGATGAAGATGATGATGATGATTATTATGAATCTGTGTTTCAGTTATTCTTGTTTAGGGATTAGTTCTTATGTTGTGTTCTTGTGTTCTCATGTTTATTGCAGGTTTAGTTCAGTGTCTAGTCTGTCTCTTAGTGTCGTGTCTGCATCTTTGTTTAGTAGTTTTTTGTTTCCTGTTTTATTGTGAAAGTCTATGTCTCATGTGAGTGTGGTCAGTTTACCTCCCTTGTCTCGTCTTGTTAATCACTCCCAGCTGTGTCCCCCACCTGTGTGTAATCGCCCTGTGTTTTTTTTTTTTTTTTTTTGAGTGTATTTAAGTCGTGTCTTCTGTTGTAGTAGTCGCTGGTATGTCTGTGTACTTTCCATGTTCCAGTCGTGTGTTCTCCCTGCTGTCATCATCATGTACCACAGTCTACCTTCCTTCATGTTCAGGTTCGTGTTCTGGTTCATGTTCAGTAGTTAGTTGTTCCCAGTATAGTTTAGTTCATTTTCCAGTTGCCGTTTGTCTATTTATATTTCGTGTTCAATAAACCACCTTCACAACTGCCTGCAATTGGATCCTCCTTTTTTATTTCCACACTGCTCATCTCACTCACCATGACACCATCGTTAATTTCATTAATTTCACATGTGCTTTTTCACCTTTGACAAATCCAAATGTGGTTGCTGTGAAAATGTTTGTAAATGCTGCAGAGCAGAATTTGTGAAGAGACTACACAACAATGCAAATATTTCAAGTTGTAATTGTTATTTAGTTTAAAATATAAAACTGACCATAATTTGACTTCATTTTCCTAGATTCTCTTCTAGGAGAGAGTACAAGGATGCATTTAGTCCTCTCTCCATTTTGCTTGTGATGCTTTGTTTTTTTCAGATACATCAACTTGGTAACTTTGATGCCACAAGATGTCTTCTTTTCTCCTGTTTTGCACGAATACTCTAGTGATCCCTGTCTTCTCTTCCTCCCACTCTGTGGACTTGCTCTTTCTCTATTAGTCACTTCTGCAATCTGCCCTGCAGTAGTGTTTCAAGTCTTACTAAAGCCAGAAACAAATTCATAATTTGGCAACATGGCAGTCAAATTGAAAATCTTAACATATGTATGTTTCTAAACTGCACTGATTAGTTCATGCTCATCTTCTACTCCTCAGGGGGAAGGAGAAGAGCCAATGCCCATTCAGACCCGAGCAGTCGTGCACTCATATCAGCATGCATTAACACAAAAACACAGCAGTAAATGTACCTCATTTGAGTTTGTAGACCAAAATAACATAAGGCCACATGGTTCATGCTGTAGGCTGAGCTGGCAGGTGTAGCACTCCAATATTTAAACCCCATGCCTGATGAATTATTAAACCAAAAACATAATCCAACTCTGTTTCAATGGCATCAAGAATCACCACTAGATGAACACATAGCAAAACAGCTCAAGGCTCCTTTATTGCAAAAATACTACTGTACTTCTGCTATTTTGTTATTACCTTCTTGTTTTTCACCTTTTTCTGCTTTCGGTCTTTATGCTGCTCTCTCCTGACTGTTTTCTACTTTTTTTCATGTTATCCTAGTGGCTACTGTATCACTATCTTTTCTAGCATGCTCTCTCTGAGCGGTGCTGAAGATGCAGGAGACAAAAAATTGATCGGCATTACCATTTAATCAATATACGGACATGAAAATGTGATGCGGCCGTTCCCGGGGTGCTGTTGATGGAGGTGAGTTAGATGTTTGAAAAGAAGGGAAATGCCTCAGAGAGCCGAAGATACAGTGATGCCGAGCTATCAGCTGTATATGTTAAGTCAATGTGTGTGTGTGTGTGTGTGTGTGTGTGTGTGTGTGTGTGTGTGTGCGCGCGCTGTCATTTAAAATAAAGTATTTCTACTGGGAGTAAAAAAGAGGAGATATCTGGCTTCGATGATTGGCAGGCGGGGGAGAGGTGAGGTTTCATTGTGTTTGCTGGGTATTAAAGATGAATGCGGGAGAGATCTATCTCCCTAGAGACCCGATCTATGTGCATGGATTGTGTGTTTGGGTGGGTAGCTGCTTGTCCTCTTACGGCTTCCATAGCTGTCATATCCCATCACAGCCCATCAAATCAACTGAAAGCTGGGCTGACAGAACTGTTTAATATACAAACTCACAAAGGTAGGAAATAGAAGAGACAATAAGACATCCGCACAACACCTTTCCATCAGTTGTACCTATTTCTACTTTGATTAAGCTATATATACAGTCTCCATGATAAATAAGCACATCAAAAACAAAAAAGATAATATATATGTATAAACATTGAGAAGGAAAACCAGGAGGAGTAAAAAAAAAAAAAAAAAAAAAAAGGACATATGTCATTATTCATTACAGTGTGATCCACATTTCTTCTTCAGAAAGCAGTTGGTTGTGCAACTCAGTTTCAAGGCAGCACATAAAGTATCCACATATTTTTTTGAAATGTGTGTAGGTGGCCTTTGGTTGCATGTGTCAGCTTTTTCATTGGCAGGCAGCTTGCTTTGTTCAGGCTTTTATTTCCATTAAGCAGGGGTCCAATTGCAGACCAAAGACCCCTTAAAGGGGAGAAACCTTTAAAAGGACCTCCTGTTACCCCAAGCACATTACAAATATAAGAGAATACCTGTTAGAGTACACACTGTGGTTTTTAAAACCACTCTTTCAAAACATTTATGTAAGATTTGTAGTTCACAGTTCTAGTTTTTCCTCTCTGTTTACAATGGAAATAGCTCGCCTGAGATGTGTGCCTGTCACTGCACAGTTATAGCTAACAGGCAGACTCATTTTCCATAGGCAAACATGTCCTGTTATGCATTTGGCTGACACCAGCACATCCAGTGATGTTGACTAATGTGTATTGTCCCCCCAAAAAAAGAAAAAAAGGCTTTCTGTTTCTGCAAAATATACATATATTGCATGCTATATATGCTAGCAGGCAGGGCATAAATGGAATTCTATTACCAGGTGGCCAGCATAGTATACAGACACATCTGTGCCAAGTATGGGCTGGAAGTCCCGCAGTGAAAATGGGAGACGCCCCCTAGGGTGGTGGAGTGACCGAGCTAAGATCCTCTGGGACTTCCAGATACAGATAGACAAAATGGTGATGGCTAACCAACCGGACATAGTAGTGGTGGACAAGCTGAGGAAGATGGCTGTTGTGATAGATGTGTCAAGGTTTGCAAGGGAAGGACATGTGGAGATTAGAGGGGTGGCCCCAAGCGCAGAAAAACAGAGAGATAGGCGGAGGTTTAACTGAAGGCGAGCCTTTATTTGTGGCTGTACGAAAACACAACAAAACAACTAGCGAAGAAAAACTGAAAAAACACAACCTAAACTGGGAGACGCTAAACATGACACCTGAAACATTGAACAAGAAAACCTAAAACCGGGAAACGCGGGTAGAGGAACGCAGGGGGTAAACCACAGGGGGTGATATGCAGGTGAACCGACAAAGGGACAAAGAAAAACACACACTATAGATACAGAGGGCAACAAGGGACAACGTAAGAGGAAGGAGACTCAGCTGAACCTAATCAGATGAGACCAGATGGGAGGAAGCAAAACAGAATACACTGACACAGGACATGGGACTGTCAAAGTAAAACAGGAAATACACAAACAGAGAAACCAGGACACTAGACATAACACAAGGGAGGCACAGTAACAAGACCTAAGGGCTAGAAAAATAACTAAAGTACTAAAGAAATAACAAAGGGAACTAGAAATACACAAGACAAAATCATGAAGAACCACTAAATAACAGAACCTTAAATAATCAAAAACATTAACACGGACTCACCAGAATCCGGACCATGACAAGATGTAACAATACAGACAGCAACATCAGGAAGAAGGAACACAAGAAGCTGGAGAAATATGTGGAGGGTGAAAGTAACAGCGGTCCCAGTGGTAATCGGAGCGCTCGGTGCAGTGACTCCCAAGCTAGGCGAGTGGCTCCAGCAGATCCCAGGAACAACATCCAAGATCCCTGTCCAGAAGAGCGCAGTCCTAGGAACAGCAAAGATACTGTGCAGGACCCTCAAGCTCCCAGAATTAGAAGAATTATAATTTAAGAAAGAAATAGCGGCTCCACAGTATAGTGGTTTAGACATTCATCTTAAAAGTGAAAGATCCCTGGTTTGGTCCCATTGAAAGATACAAACCATTTGAGGATTACGTGAGGCAGGGTATCCAATGTAAAGATCTGCAAAATCAAAGATGTGGAGCAACCCCTTGTGTATAAGGGAACAGCTAAAAGTACAACATTGTTTAAGTTAAGACAAACCTTCAAGTTAACGAAGACTTAGACAGTCTGGCAGAAAGACTGCTAAGACTTTAAATCTGACTATAAACTATAGATAGGATTGAATAATTTTTCCACCAGCATACGAGATAGTTAGTTTTAGTTTTCAAATAGTTTACTGAGCAGTCAGCATCATGATACTGACTTACTGATAGAGATTTCAGCAACAATGTTTTAATGAGGCAAAGTAATCATTTCTACTGCCTCAAGGCTGCAAATTTTTCATTCTTCGCCAACCACCTTGCTTCTTACAACACCTGGCGCATTGCAGAGGAAAGGTGTTTGGCCTGCATAGTGTTTTTATGTCGAAAATCATCTAGAAGCCGTTTCTTTGTCTGACTTCCTGCCCTGCTCATCTGTTCTGTCCAGCATGACACAGCTTCTGTCAAAAGTAGGTGTGAAGTGAACAGAGCCATTTCTGAGATGCCTCTCCTGGCAGAATCACAAGTACCATCAAGTAAAGCTACACTCAACTCTGGTGGCCGTGTCATTGCCAGAAAATGATGCATCCAGCCATCCACTATGTTTCTCAGAAGTAAAATCTAGTGTAAAGGATTAAGTACCGCAAAGGTGTTTTCAATTCATACTACAGCATTGTGCAGTGTCCATAAAAGCCATCTTTATAAGTCAGTATAGTTAGGAGCATGGAGGATAAAGACTCTAGATGGCAGTTACATATGTAATAAATACAGTAAAGGTGTGATCAGGATGCTGAGATGAATACACAAAGTAAAAGGCACATATTTCCACCAATAGTTCCTTCGTTGTTATTGAATGATTTATTCCCTACAAATGATCAACCAATAAAGATTGCAAAGAGAAAACCATGGGAGGTAGTAAAAGGTTTAAGTTGCTAAAGTCTTTCCCAGTGGCCATTGTTCATGAATAGGGATGGGTATTGATAAGATTTTCACGATTCCATTTTCGATTCTGTTTAACGATTCGTTTCTTTATCGATTCTCTTATCGAGTCTTTTTATAAAGGAGAACACTAAG